>NC_089209.1:23663620-23963620 GCF_963930695.1 Labrus bergylta | reverse complement strand
CGATCAATAAGCACTTCCTGCTTTCTCTTCTCAGGTTGACTCATCAACACTTCAGCCCAAAAGCCACCAAACCACACTGTGTGTCACGTCATGAGCACATTTTGAAACCGTAACCTTTCAATTGTGTGCCCTCGCATTCGGAGTGAGGCGGTCAGAGCTCGCGTGCTGACGTACTCTCACTGCTCAGACTGACCTGCTATCGTCTGCTCTGATGATTTACACTACATGTATGATTGTTGAATGATTTAGGAGATATTCCCGTGCAGAGATTTGACTCTACAGCTGCATGTTGAAACAATACAATGATGGATATTTGACTCCTTTATGTCGTATGGTTTTGTGATTTATCAGGCTAAAAGAACATGAACACTGCGTGAAAATCAGTGAGATCAGCTGAGTCATGGTTGCAATCGTACAAAACCTGCAACAGTCTTCACATGATCCAAACGAGCGCGTTTCAGCAGAAGGTGCGAAATGAACACAAGCGGTTTCAGAAACCACAGACAGATAACAGGGAGAGATTCTGTGTTTGAGTGCACACTAAAGGGTCACTGATGGTGCGGTTTATTTCACAGCTCATCAACAATCAATACTGTGACACCAACAGAACAATGTGTTCCTTTATAGGTGAGAGAGGTCCAACCCACAACCTCCTCTGTACCTCTGAAAATGTCACATGTAAATTCAATACTTTCACATGGGAAACCTGTGAAAAAAAGGGTTATTTTAAACCTGAACAGGATCATTATTATTTTATAGATTTGTTTATTTGACATGGACATTCACTCACATTGGTGCTTATTGGTGGTAATTGGGCGACTAATTGTTTCATCACATATAAATGGAACATTTCTCATTGTATTTGTGGGTTTCTACGGAAGCCTGTAGGAGACTTTCTTTTCCTGTGACAAGAAAAAAACATTTGAGTTGCCTCCCCTCATTTATCTTGTTCTTTCAGGATAGCAGCGCAAGTATTTCCTATGATGAAGAGATCATTTCAGCTGTTTTCTTGAGGAATTAATGGGTTGTCACGGGGGAGAGCAGAGTTGTTATCTCGAGACAAACAAGTTGAGAACTCAAGAAGACAGCAGGAGAAAGACTTGTGATCACAGGAGAATGGAGCAAAATGAAACATTTGGTTGTCTGTCCTCTGAGGGCTTCTGTAGGTTTTTAATATTTGAGTAAACACAGGTTCAAATCCGACATGTGTTTACTCCTTTCCTTGTGTGTCAATTACTATGGATAAAACTTATTGTTCATAAAATCAAAATGGAGCCGTCCCGTACAGCGTGTGCCCATAATGACAATAACTAAACAGACCTATTTAGTTTTTTGTACCAGGCCGTAAACATGTTAATTTCTGCTGTAAAACGGCTTTTTTTGGCTGTTGTGTGTATGTGACTTCCTGTGTTCCCTGAGCCAGCCTCTAGTGGACACTTGACAAACTGCAAGATTTTTTTGCACTTCCGCATTGGCTTTATTTTTCAAGACCAAGGCTGTGTCCGAAATCACTCACTTATTCCCTTCTCCATATTCACTATATAGTGAGTTTAATGCAGTGGACTATATTGTGCACTCACTCAACAAAATAAAAAAAACATTTCGGACACTACTCGCTCACTCACCGGCCGCTGACAGTGACGTCATTGTTGTCGCGCAACTGAAACGTGCAGCTTAACAACAGCCGAGGATCAATAACAACGATAAATTTGAATTTGAAGCATGAAGCATGAATTTCAGTGATAACTCATATTATACTGAGTGTATTTTCATGAAACATTTACAAATAATAAATACTTATAAAATATTGAATTTTACATAATGAGACATATTTTCAGACCAAAACTAAATTATTTATGATCACAGACTCTGGTTTCTCGTCTGTCATCATCATTAGGACAAACTAACGTCACTAAAGTTGATGATCTTTTAATCTTTATTAAAACTGATCATAGATTTCAGTAAAACACTCTGAATATGAACTTTATTGAGTTTCTGTGTTCATGCTGCTCGCTCCTCTCGTCCGTCTGAGTCAAATGCCACTCTCCGCTCGTAAAAATCTTTTGAACCGCAATGCATGATGGTATATATCGCATAGTGACCATCGCTCATATACTACTTTTCAAAATGCATTGTGGGATACATTGAGTTGACTATATAGGGAATGACCATGCAAATGGCGTGTTCACTATATAGTGGATAGGGAGTGATTTCGGACACAGCCCAGATGTTGCCTCTTGTTCAATCCCTACTCTCTCTCTCTCTCTCTCTCTCTCTCTCTCTCCAATTGTTGACTTTATCCACTGTCCTATCTCTTAAATCACAAAAAGCCCCAAAATAAGCCTTAAAAAATATAATTGAAGATTAACTTAATTTGTCCTACAAGGTGAGACATTAATCGTGGGCTCTTCACCCACGCTGCAGCCAAAAAAAGACAACATTCAACATCTGGAAAAAAAAGATAGAAGATAAAGAAGGATTTATTTTACAATCACAAAATCATCATTGTTAGACGAAGCAGTTCAACGCTGCTCGCTGCCTTCAATGCGACATATTGCACAGCCTGACTTCAAATTTTCTCTCGTCTTAAATAGTGCAAAAGGGAGTTTTTTAAACAGGAATGTTCTGGAAATTCAACTTTGTACAGTGACCTGCTGACAGAAGATAAATAACATCAGGTTTTTAAAATAGCAGTGCAAAAACACAAAAGACGGTCCAGTGACCTTCCTGCCTTATTTGGTACTATTTAAAAGTTTCACAGACGCGGTGATAAATTCACTCAACAACGGAGAACTCTGAACCTCTGAGGGCAGCAGCTCATTCTCTGTATGCAGAACATGGGGACTGACAATCTGATTGGCTCGCCTTGCTGTCACTCAAATGTGGTCGACCTTGTTTCACATGTTGGATTTAAATTCATTAATGTCCATTAAGAAGAAGACATGTTTTTCACGCTGCTGAAGAGCTTCCTGTCAGTGTCATATTTAAAGAACACATGATGTGGCAATATGTGTTTGTATATACACTTCTCTCTGTGTGGAGGTAACACAGTCTAGTCAGCTTTCCTGTGTGTGTGTGTGTGTGTGTGTGTGTGTGTGTGTGTGTGTGTGTGTGTGTGTGTGTGTGTGTGTGTGTGTGTGTGTGTGTGTGTGTGTGTGTGTGTGTGTGTGTGTGTGTGTGTGTGTGTGTGTGTGTGTGTGTGTGTGTGTGTGTGCGTGTGTGTGTGCGTGTGTATGTGTGTAAGCGTGACTTCATGTCTTAAATTAGCTCCCTCACACTGTGGCTGCTGCTACAGAGGGTCCTCTAGCCCAGTGTGGCCGTTCTCTGGCCGCGTCTGTCAGTGAGCTTTCAGAATACGATCATGTGAATGTGTCGAAGCCCCTCACACTCGAGGAAACTGACAGTGACCGTTGATCAGCAACATCCAAACACATGGTTGTTGATGTTGTTTTTTTCATGTCTGATAACCTCGGAGCGCAGCGAGGGGAGAGTCAGCTAAACATGACAACATAGTTTGTAATAATCTTCAAAATGGAGATGCAGTGTTTCAAAATGAAGTTCCTACATGTTTAAAGTCTTTAGCAGCAGTTTGATTGGGTGAAACTATCCAGACTTGCCCCCCCCCTGAAAGTCGACCGTGCGATTCAGAAGTGGTATTTTTAGCTCTGTCATTGGACGCACAGCAGGCTGTAACTTTTCAAACCGAGTCCTAGGATAACCCTTCACTCTTAAAAAAGTTTTAGTAGGAGCCGAATCATCCCCAGAGGTGTCCTCCTCTCCAAAGTAATGACCAGCAGTAAAACACTGATTGAGGTCGTTTCATTTCATAAACTTGTGTTTTTTAGATGCATTTTGGTGGAAATGTAAGAGGTGAGGTGGAGCTGAGCTAGAGCGACCTTGTTGTTTCCTGTTAGGTTTCCTTCAGTGTTGACTTTGGTTTTGAACAGAAACAGGACAGGGTGATTAATTCTGCTGAAGCTAGCTTAATGAATTTTACACTCAGCGTTCAGGTTTTCTCTTGATGTGGGACATGGGGCGTCAGAAGGAGCTGCAAGGTCGTAGGCAGGGAATGGTTAAATTGTCGGCATTGGTTGATAACAGAGAAATGCATCTTGCAGGAAAAACCCACAGTATGCATGCCTGACGTCTGCTTTCACCTTTTTGATTGTTCTGAAAACAAGAACTGCTTGAAGCAATGCAGCACACATGTTGACGACGTGGGAACGCATCTTGTGACGTGTGAACAGCACACACACAGAACAGTGAAGAGAAAAAAAAAGAGCTCGTCGTGAAAAGTTTCATGCACGACGTCCGGCTCGGTCGATGGATCTTCAGACATGTTGGGTCTCTCTCTCTCTCTCTCTCTCTCTCTCTCTCTCTCTCTCTCTCTCTCTCTCTGTGTGTGCTTGTCAAGGGTCTATTACAATCAGTCACATCAGTCCGTGTTTCTTTCATGTTCTTCACAGGCCGGGCTCTGTGGCCCTTTCATCTCAGCTGGATATAAATAAATGCATATTTCAATATAAACCCCTGCTCTGCTTTTGTGCACTCATGAAGGTCATAGCAACAGAACGGGTGTTTGTATGTTTGCTTTTAACGTGCGATGTTGCACACACAACAGCAATGTGTGAAAAACTTTTTTTTTTTTTTTTTTTAACCATATCACCAGACTTGTACCCTGCAGCCCACTCAAACAGGCGTGCACACACACACACACACACACACAGTCTTTGCTTTGTGCACAAACACCCACACACACACATACGTGTGCACAGACGTGGCTTCTGAAGGTTTTGACGTGGGCGATGCCTCTGTGTCACCTCTTTCCTGTGGGGAGACTTTCCACTTGCTTTTTTTCCATGAGCGCTCTGAGGGTGAGTCGACGGTTGAATTATTGTCAAACTCGTGTGTGCGTTGAATTTATTGTTTGGAAAAAAAATAAAAAAAGGCTTCCACCTCCACTCTGCCCCCACACACACACACACACACACACACACACACACACACTCTCTTCTCTCCATCCGCTTCCACCAAGGTGCCATTAATAATGCAGCACATAATCCAGTCTTGGTCACATTCATGCTAGCAGCCTCTTTGGCCTGCCAATCATTGGCCTAATTAGCACCCCTGCTCCTTCTGCGGCTGCGGCTGGAAATCACCCAACATCATGTCCTAACCCTGATCCGTCATAGGCCGCTCTCTCACTCCTGGCCGTGGTGCTTTTCAGGGGTTTTTTCACCTCCATCATGAGGTGCTTTTCTGTACTCACAGATTGTAAACAGAACGTGTTTCCTTGTTGGTTCAGCTGAATGCACAGGAAGAGGTTCAGACAAACAGATAGTGGTGCAGGTGCAGGTGTCACTGTCAGAGTAAATATCCAGCATGAGGTAAGATATGCAATAAGCCCCCCCTCTCCTCTTTTATTTTCAATGTGTATATTTGTCTTTGGCCTTTTGTGCAGTAATATGAGGTGGTTGTATTTACATCTAAGGTTGACTTTCAAACCAAGTTTCCTCTGAGTCATGATGAGTCACTAAATAGTTGAGCAGCTTTTTCAAAACTGAAAATCCAATCTGAAATATTAGCTCTCGTTAGGGCTTTCTCCAAACATTCAAACACGGGCTCTAAAGAATGCCTTTTTTTTTCAAATCTTGTTTAATCGCTGAATTTCAATAGTTAAAGCAATGAATTGCATTTTAATTTGTGTACAGGCTTAAGCTAAGACTGCTTTACTTACTGCTTGAAATAGTTCAAGTAAGCAAAGTGTTTGATGTCCCGAGGGGGATATTACTTCTGACTGAGCTGTCATGGAGTTCTTCTGAAGTGAAAGTATCCTTTAGAGGGGCAGTGGTGTCTTTATTTTTTCATCACTGTAACTGGTGCTTACCTACAATCAAAAAAGATTGATTTGTTATTACAAAGTGCAGGTTTATATGTTTTTCTTCCTCCTGCACCTTTTCATTCTTTGTAAAGCCAAAAAAAAAAAAGTATTTCTCTACATTGTACGTAATAAAAGGAATGAAATGAAATATGAGGCAACACAAAACCATATGATACAATAAGATACGATGTGATACGATACTTTATCGGCTCCCATCAGGATCTTGTAATGCTGCACACATTTATCAGACTCCACAGAACTGTTAAGAAAAGAGTAAAGCGCCTACTGATGAAAACAACACATGACATAAATTTCACGTTACCCCCCGTCCTGTTCCACACACTACACAATCACGACTCATGAAGTGAAATATGTCAAATATATTTAATATAATATATAAAGTTTCTTGAGCCTTCCTCCGGCACAGTGGATGGATAACTTCAAACAGTGTCTAAAAACAACTTTACGTCTGCTGCTTGTTCTGACACAGGAAGGATGAGTTCAGGTTTTGCCTTCGTTTGCTGTCCTTGTTGATGTCGGTTGATTGGCTAGATTTGTACTTTGCAAGTTTACATTTGAAATGCTCCCTCTCTTGGTTTTCTTGTCTTGTTGTATGAGGTATACTTCTCACATTCTCTCCTGGACCTCAAACCTATCTCTGATATCTAGTTTAATACATAAATAAATTCATGTCTTAAATGTGCAACAGTTTTCTATAAATATCTGAGGTTGATGGCAGCTTTTAACAGTCACATAAGACAGGAACACACAAAGATAAGTCTTAATATCACTCCAAAGACCAAGACAGAGCTGAGAGGCAGCAGCTCAGCTGCAGACATCAGACAGGGCGAGCAGTCTATAGATAACCCCCGTGTTTCTATCACATGTGCAGCGTGTTACCATATAAGACAGCAATATGACTCACCCCGCTCACTGACCTACTATGTGGGAAGTCATGATTCATGCAAGCTGCATTTAAGCATGCAGAGACCAAAAATACTCTGGCATGCCATCACCTAAACACACACTCACACATACCTCGCTTGCTCAGTCATACTCGCCTCCCACAGACACAGATAGGCTCAGATGCTGTCGCTAACACACTCTGAAAGACGTTAGAAAGTTGTCAGAACAAAGACTGGAATAACAAGATGACTGGATCTGCACCTGATGCTCTTTTGAGGTAAAGCCAAAATACACAAGCAGCTTTGGGGGGCTCGTTTATTTTTTTTTCTCTCTGACCTTGAATAGATGGTTAAATGTTATTCTCAGGGTATTACAGTGTTGTCCAGTGTAACAGGTCGCTTCTGTCAGAGCTTCATAGTATTTTAAGCCATGCAGGTTATTTCTCGACAGCATCTTTTGCAACTTATTTGGCAATACAGCAGACTGACGATCACTCTGGAGAGCTTGTTCTGTGGTTGTTTGGCTTGATTTTTCTCTTCATCATGAGCGGGCCTTTCAAGAACTGTTAGTCAGCAAGAAATGTACGGCCCCTTTAGAAGGTGCTGTACATGCAAGTTAGGCAGAAACGTCTTAAACGTGTCATCAGTTTAGACACTGCAATTGTTGTTTTTTTGTATGAAACTGGGTTTGAAACATAAGATTTTATTTTTCACTCCAGTTTTGATCCTGTTTTTCAATATTGAAACTGTATTGCATTATGTCACTGTTTTGGCCACGGAGAGGTCTAATATGCTCGCTTCTTGTGGTACTCTTTAGTTTTTAGCCTGATTTGGCTTCTTTTTTTTTTTTTCAGGGTTTTGGTGAAGGAGGAAGAGTAGATTTTTCAGTGTTTTAAAAGTTTGTTAAATTCAATGGAGGAAAAAAAGAATATTACAGCTTTTTTGACACTACACACTATGCTTTGAAAAATCTAGATAAATTAGATCTCTGGGGCGCTGGTTGCTTAGTGGTTAGAGCACATGTGCCCATGTACGGAGGTCATAGTTCTCCAAGCAGACGGCATGGGTTCAAAACCGGCCTGTGGCTCCTTTTTCCACATGTCATATCCCCACTCTCTGTAACCCCTGGATTTCTGACTCAACCATGACTGATAGTTTTGAAGAAGAGGTCTCGAACCCCTCTCTAAGAGTTGAACTCATCTGGGATTGAAACAGAGAAGCAGAGAATTGTTCTAGTTCCAGTTTTGATTTCACTGCTGATGTTAGGGAGCGTGTATCTCGGTGAGTCTTTAATGCAGATGTTGTCAGCCCAGGTAATGGGTTTCTTAGCTCATAATCCAGCTGTCTTTGATTGTTTTCCATGCAGCTTCTCCTCCACACTAATTGTTTCTTTTAAAAGGTAAATCTCAGCTGTGGTTTGAGTATTGATTCACATGGTCCAGGTCACCACATGGACCTCTCCATCGCCGGCAGATGGAGTAGCTCTGGTGTTAATTAGGCCGGCTACAGATAGATGCAGGTTTGTGCGGCGCTGCAGACGAACGCTGGCTCACTTTCAGAGCCGGTCTATTCATCAGCGAGAGCAGGACGCATGGCAGAGTGGCTGCAGCAAGGGGTCATTTGACTCAACTAGAGGTGGTCGTGGCTCATCAAGGTCATCAAATGAAGAGACTACAGAGAAGGGTCCCTCTGAGCAGGTCAGACTGGGGACTCTTGTGTAGAATATCCAGTCTTTGCCCAGCTTGTGTGTTCAGGAATTGATGCCGTGTTGTCTTTCCTCCATCCCCCCACCCCCGATCGAAGCGCAGGGAGACAGTATTGATTTCTATCTGGAGTGAAAAGCACTTGATCCATTTGTTGATGGACTTGAGAATAATGACTCCAGCTGTAGCCTGAGATGACTCTGTGTCCTCCACGTTTACCTTGAACTTTTTCCTGCACAGAAAACCTGCAGAACTCTGCAACAGTAAGAGTACACCACGGCCTACATTTAAGAAAAACGTCTCATTCTGAAGTCACTTATTACAGAAATGTCAAATGCTTCATGTCCCTAGACTCGATAATACCTTAGCCAGAAGGTCGTGCACATCAATAAACCATTATAATTAATCAAACTAATGAGATGTTGTCCTAAAATAAGAAAAATACAATTTATGACAAGATTCCCCCAATAAAGTTCTTAATGAAGAAACATTCATTCAAAGGGTTTCATTTGACACTTTATATTTAGAGTTTCAAGCAAAGTGCAAAAGATAACAAAGAGCCCTTTATCTTATTTTAGTGTCTTAGAAGTTTCGTTACCTAAAGATCTGAACATGTTTCTATTTGAGTGAGCTTGTAGGGCTTTTATTTTTGGATCATTCCAAACACATTATACAAACGACAACAGAGGAACAAAGCTGCATACTTTTGCATAAGCAAACATTCAATCAGACTCCTCTTTCCACCGCATGCAAAAAGACTGATAACAGTTTCTACATCAATTGAATCAGGATTATGCAAAAAAAAATAAAAAATGCTCTCTTTGATTCTAGGCTGTTTATTTCATGACAGCATGTTTTTGATTTAATTGCACATGGAGAAAAAAATGATTTGCCACAGGTGCCTGTGTGGACAAACATGCTAAAGAGTCTCATTATGCCTCCACATTCCTCAGTATGTATAGCGGGCAGGGCCTGGTGAGCGTCAGCAGTATGTCTCAGACGTGGCTGTTTTGCATTTATTATCTCAGGATCAATATCAGAAACCCAGTGACCCCTCTGAGAGGCTGTTTATCAGCAGTGTGGAGAATCAGGAGCCTCCGTCATGGATGTGAACAGAACTTTCCGTGGTCAGAGTGGAAAGCCCCAAAAAAGAAACTGCTTGGCTGAAATCTTGAGGATCTGACTTTGAGCGTTATCATGTTATGTTTTGCTTCTTTTGATGCTGAACAAACTTTCACGCTCGCTGCTCTTTCTTCAAGGTTTTCTGAGGCTGATGCTTGTCCCACAGCAGCATCTGATTAGTTCTCTTTTTTGTGTGTCATAACCACACCAGATTTTCAATTCATGACTTCCTTAAGTTTGATTTTTGCAACGCAAAGACACGTCAGCCTTCCTTCCTCTTACTAATCATGGCCTTCCTTGTTGAAGCCATTTATTGATGTTTTAACAGTGAATCCTGTCAGAAAGATGGAAGTGTTTCTGCTGAGTCGAGGCAGTTTTTTTTTTTTTTTTTTTATGAAAGAGTCCGAGCAGCAACAGATGAAAAACATATTGAGTAACAAGAAAAGGTTTTTTTCAGGAAGTGTACAGAAAGGCTTGATGACAGAGCACATTTACTGGTATTCAAAGGGTTTTGCAACCGTGTCATAAGCCAAAGAGGTCAGAAAGTTAACCCGTAGACAACCACGTAACTCAAGTGAAGAAATAACGCAGAAAAATCATTCTTACAGTGAAAAACTAGGATCAGAACAGAACAACCTTTTTTTCTGAACAACATATTCTGGATCATTCTGGAGTTTTTATAAGATAATTAAAGGGTTATTCAACACAGTGTGTCGTTGTTTTTCCAATGAATCGTCTTGTGTGTTTTTTTTTTATCTCGACGTTGATGTAAATGAGGGAAACCTCAAAGATTTTAGAGGCTTAAATGTCGGTTAAATACGTCAAGATTAAAAATATAAATGATGTGTATTTTCTACGGCGATCCCAAGAGGACATTGTCAAAAAATGTAAAAAATAAAATAAAACATTTCTGGTGTGCAGAGAAGGTATTGCATGTGCATAAGATAATTCCTGGTGCTTTTGAGAGAATATTGAAAGTACATTCTTCTCAAACTTAAAACTTCTCACTTCTTGTGAGCACCATGAACTTCTATTTTTATATTTTCTGACAATCTTACCTCCGGACTTTTCAAACCTTGGCACCTGTGTTTTACATTTCGGAGTCTGGTGAAGTTACTCTGCAGGGTGGAACTCACCTGGCTGTCATGGCTGCATTGAAAGTCTCTGGCAACATAGAATAAATGATCCCAGAAAGACTTTTTGAAACAAGAAGCTGCAGACATAAAGCTTTCTTAAAGACACCAGGCTCCATTTGCAAAAGAGTGACCTTGACATTCTAGTACAGAGTAAGTTGCTGGTCAAATGCTTCCAACATAGGTACTTTTTTAAAGCAATTATTTTACAAAAATACTTTTTAAACTTTTTTAAAAACACCAGACTCAGACACTATAACATAACAACCTCACCAAATGAGGCAGATGTAGACCAGCGATGTCTGCATCCTGCATGAAATATTGTGTGTTATGTCAATGGAGTCTGTTGGCTTTGAAGAGAACAATGTAACAACTGTTTCTAATTTAAAAAATGATCCTATCTGCTTCTGCAGAAGCATATGTTCGGGAGAAATTCCAAAACTTTTTGTGTCCATAATATGTCAAAATTAGGGCTGAGGTTGAAAATACCAGAAATTCCTCTTTAGCTTTATTAGCAACGATTGGAATTAAAGAAACCGAGAGGGAGGTATCCTGATGGAACAGCGAGGGAGACATTTGAACAAAGTGAGCCTCTCCTCATTAACATTTTCTATTAGAGCCGAGATAAAGCAATCTCTGTTTAATCAATCCTCACGCCTGAAGCCCCTGCGTGATGCTCATAATGAACCATTAACTCGTTTCTGATGATCTCTGCAGTTTGTTCTGCAGGGAAGCACCAACCGGGGTGTGATCAGCACCACCTTTGATAAATATTAAAGGAGGACACCTGTGGTGCTGCAATTCAATGAGTGATGCTCAGGATGTCCAGACATGCAGAGAATCACACAACACTCCAGTTTACCATCATGAGTACGACTCAAATCTTAGTCCGAGTTTATCAGTGTTACATCATCTGTGAACATCAGCTGCAGCCTTTAATTTCAGAGAGCAGGTGGAGTTTGAAGAAAATGTTGTTTTCATTGTGTTTACACATTGACCTTTAGACGTTAACCAAGTGAACCCTAATGAGACATGAACCAGACTGGCTGCACCGACATGGATTCAACATCCACTTTGTGGATTCCAGTATGAAAATGAACTCAAACACGTCATGTTATGACTTTGTCCTGCTTGATTGAAAAGATAAACTGCAGAAGTCGACCCTTTAATCAGACCAGTGACCTGGTCGCTGTGTTAACATGCACTGGATGCACCGACTGTCGCAGATAACGTGGTCGCGCCTGGTCATTTTTTTTTACATCACTGTTTCTTGGTTCTGGGAGAGTGGTAAAATTGATTTTCTCTTAACTGGAAGGCCTGGGGTTTGATCTCCAGCTCCTGTAGCCACATGTCCGATGTGTCCTTGGCCAAGACACATAACCCAGAATGGCTCCCGCTGCTTCGTCAGCAGAAGAATGTGTATGAATGGGATTACTTACTTCTGATGGACACTTTCCATAGCAACCTCTACCATCATTGTGTGAATGGGAAGGTGTGCTTTGAGTAGCCGTCCATTTACCCTTTACAATATATGTGCACTGGTCATGTAGCAGATATATTGCTGCAACTGTAGCCCAGGGTAGTGTTGTGTAATTATAGACAGGAAGTAGTACAAGACGTACCCCTTTACTCTTTTAAATCCTGTGAGGAGCTTTTACCTTGAATTGGAAGATGATAAATAAGAAATGCAGGCAGCGGCTTCTAGGCCAACGTTTGATCTGCTCTCTGTGTTGGTCAAGGAGCAAAAAAAACAGAAAGAACAGAAAGTCTTAAAAACCATCCTCTGGAGACCAAGAGTCCCAATATAACGTTTCATGGCAATATCATGCTCTAAACTGGGGCTGCTATTTTGAAATGTTTAGGATTCAGGGAGACATTTTTTTCCAAACAGAGACACCATGTGAGACATGCTGAACAACAGGAGGACATAAGAACTTTAGATTATGGCTTTAATGCAGAATTCATATAACGCACACAATCATCATAAGAAAATCCACCTCCCTTAATCCAGATTTGATGGCATCTTGCAGGCCTTCTTCAAACAAAGTGTTTGAAAGTCAAACAGATAAGCAGATAGAGCCTCTTGAGGTAATTTAATCCTTTAAAAACTAATCCTAATAATTTACTGTGTGTTGAAATCAATCCTTTTATCAAGCCTGGAAACACAGCTGTGATTAAAAATAAATAAAAAAAGACCTGCATGTGAATCTCATTTCATCATCACTTGATAATAAACACTCTGGATTAGTGCTTCGTTCACCTCCCCGTCATCGTCGTCACCATCCATGTTGACATTTGCCGCCTCGCGCAGCTCGAAGGGCATTTGATGCCGCAGCCTAATTTGATAATTCCAATTAAAAGCATGTTCATCGTCGGTGTAATTACAGTCATCTGGCAGGCGTCCTCCCCCATAATTGTGCACAGTGACGCTGTGTTCATGTTCATGATCGTCTCCCTCTGACTCGACCTCTGACTCTGAATAATGTTATTAGACCGAGGCTGCAGCAGGTCAGACTAATCTTGTTATAGACAAGAAAACACAAGAAATGTTTTTTCACCTTCATGTTGTGTTGATGCTTCACCAAGAGTCGAAGAATAAAAGATAAGTTCATCTTTAAAATTAAAGCAATGAATGTGGTTGTGGGCTCAGTGCCGCTTCATGCTGATCATTTTTTGAGGCACAAAGTTGTTAGAAGATAATGGAAAGTTTGGTTAAAGTTACCAATCAGGGCCTCCTAGTGGAGGTCCTCCGCTAGAGGCTGGTCCTCCAAGTAGGCGGTGCGAATCCGACCTGTGGCTTCTTTCCAGTATGACACTCCCAACTCTCTCTACTCCCGATTTCTGAGTCTATCCACTGCACTATCCATGAATAAAGGAATAAAATGCCCCAAATGTAAACCTTAAAAAATGTACCAGTCAGTCAGCCAGCTTTGATTCTCCAGCAAAGTTTTAGAAAATGCAATCTGACAACTTATAACTCAGGCTCAAGATTGATTGGTTTCATTTGTTTGTTGTTTTCTGATTGTTTGCTTGTAATCTCAACGGCGTTGGAAACCAGGGACACCTGAGTGTCTTTTGGAGAATAAAAAACAATGCGATGATATTTCTGTTAATACTCATTTTTGCTTGGTTTGAGTTGGTCCAGTTTAAGTTTTTGTCCTCTGTGTGAAAATAAAGATTTTTCAGGGTCATGATATCTGACCCAGCTGATGGTACCCAAGCTGTGTTTCCATGGTAACAATCAGTGATCACCTCTGACCTGCTGATAGTTAGAGGAACATTTTCTGTGCGGGGTTTTCAGATAAAATAATGCAAGACAAATCCTGCAGAAAAGATTTTTATTCAAGCTTTTCATGTCAGTTCAGTTTTTCCAGCAGGCTCAGTTCAGTCCTCAGAGTGTGAAGTGGCTGCTCGCTGCGCAGACACAATTAATCAGTTCATCAGAATTATACTAATTAACTGTAATCAGAATAATGGAAGAAATGAATCAAGCTAACGAGACAAACATTAACTTGTTGATTATTTGTATTATTAATGTAATTACAGTGCGATTGTTAAAAAGAAAAATTGTCAAGCAGTTTGAACACATCATCATCAAATTTAGCTGTAAGATGTGATCTTAAATCAGATGGTGATTAGCCTAGTTTAGCATTAAGACGGAGCATATAATTTCCCCCTCAAACCACTGCTTGTCATCATTACATTTCTGTTTGTGTTTGAATTAAATAAATAATGTTTAAACATCATTAGTGTTCTTAAACAGATGGTAAGGCAGCCACATTCTATGTCAAGTATTACCTGGCACAACAATAAGAGAGTGATACTGATTTCATCAGAGTATACGATAAATTGAGAAATTAAAATTCAGATCATGGCATACAAAACGTTTTTGAATTGTTCCAACTGAGGGTCACAAGCCAACTTTGATTGGCTGTTACATTATTGTAGGAGGAAACAGAGCCCCATCAAAGTTAAGGTCCACTTTGACGTTTGTCTGAGTGTCTGACAGGATTACAGAAAACTTGAGTTAGATACCTTTTCAACCAGAACCAGCTGTAAACTCACAACCAAACCTCATTGACAAAAACAGTAATCTAACTTCAAGGAACGCTGATCCACTGCTGAGTGATCAGTCAGGACCTGTGTCTTCAGAATTAATGAGTATGATCTCATCCTTACTTTTAAGCTGTTGCATTGTGTAACATGTAAGTTACACAACAACACAAACTAACTATTCCAGGCAGCAGTAACACAGCGGTTTCTTTGTTCTGTTAGGTTTCAATTCTTTTTTTTGTCAATGGAGTCTGATGGCTTTGTAGAGAGTATGTAACAGCTGTTTCTGGTTAAAGAAGTGATCTAACTTTATCAAAAAAAGATGACCAATTGAAATTAACTGACTAACCTAACCTAATTTTGGAAACACCAACTTTTTTGTAGATGAGGTGTTGCAGCTGAAATGTGCAACTGCATGACCTAATTATGACCTCAGGCTTCTGAGGAAACCAATAGCATGCTTGAAACCAAAATCGAGTCCCAGTTAAGGGTGCTTCTGTCCAATCAGGTGTAAGTAGAGAGCATGTTGATGCCTCAGCACCTCTGTCAGTCATTAACTATTCACTCGACATCCTGTTAGAAATTACGTCTAGCATGAACCCAAACTGCAGAGACCAAAGTGAGAAAATCGAAAATTATAGGCTGGTTTTGTGACACAGAGTGTTAAAGTCTTTTTTATAACTTGAAGATTTAGTTGTTTACCTGTGACAGAGCTGTAGTTATAATTTGATTAAAGTAATCTGCTGCCTCATCAGACAAGTCCAGACTCTTGTGTGGTTATGGCCGGTCCAGCTGTTGTACAGTCGTATTATTTCCACCAAACATTTCTCAGTTGGCTTCCTCGGATAACGACCTGTCTTCCAAGAATAATGTTTCCAGATGCGGTTGCGAGGTTCAGAGAAATCCAAACAGGCTATTTCTACCCTGGTATGCTCGCTCTCCTCACTTGGACTTCAGATGGTTTGTTGCAGCCGGAGGAAAATGCAACGATGACACAAACACACACACAGTGCAAGCATATTCACAAACACATACCCAGACACACACACACATGCACCACAAAATAGCAGGTTGTGGCAGATTCCTGATTAGAAGTGCTGATGGATGCAGAAGATTTCCTTTTTTTCTTCCCTTTTTCTTGACTTGCAGGCTTCGGTTGTTGACGGCAGCTCTACGGCTGATGTTGTTAAACCTTCTTGTGAGCAAACGTTTCCCTGCAGATTAAAAGCACAGCGTGATGGTTATGATTCACTCCTGCAGCGGGCGGTCGCGCTGACTTCAGGCTCACCGCTGGCTGCTCCTTGGAGCGAGCCTGCAGATCTAAGTGGGGGCTGATGAAGACTAATGCTGCTTCAGATCCGTTAGCTCAGTGCTGCCCATTACACCAATTATGCTTGTGGATCTTTTGTGAGTTTATAGTGTGTGCAAAGTAGACCGACATACTGTACAAAAGGTACATTAGAGGGCAGCTGCAGGTAACATCGTGCACTGAACAAATTATGTTATATGATGATATCATATTTGATATCTATTTAAATATATAGGCCTGATGTCAAAGGTGTGACTGTGCTCATTTTGGGAGGCGTTGCCAAGCATTGACTGAAGCAAACAACCCTGAAACCCCTTCAACCTATGCTTAATCCTCCTCAGATCTTAATGTACATGCATACAAGTTATCTGCATTACAAAAGAACATGATATAATTTGAACTCCCTCAGTGAAGCACACTGAAGATGACTATTTGTTATAATGTTCTTGTCCTTTAGTGCCTTGTTTTGGATGGATCTATGTGTATAGTTAGTGAAAACAACTGCACTCTTTCGAGGACAATAAATAATTGTTCTGGCTCAGCATACCTCCACAGTGAATCCTGCTGAGATTACAAACACATGTGGACCGCTAAATGATAAACATACTGCAGAACGATCCCTGCACTGTTCTTATTTAATTATTTCAATAAAATGTGTTCCGTCTGCTTTTTTCTTTATCTAATTATTACTTGGTGTTTTTGCTTGCAAATGTATTTTGGGAATATGTAAATGGTGTGCTCTGGTATCGCTCCTTTCTAAAAAAAAAAATTGACCAATTAAAATGCTTTACAGAACAGTTTAATCATACATCAAAACACGGATGGCTGCAGCTTTGAGAACAATTTTGTGCCTTTAGTTTCTGAAACTTATCTGTGTTTTGTAAATCTGGTCTGGGTGTTTTGTTCTGTTCCACACTGAGAGCATATTTTTCCGGTTTTGAAAAGTGAAAGGGAGACCGAGGACATGAGCGAAGCAGCCAGTCAGGCCTATTTGTGTTGAATCATGAGTCCGGCTGCAGCAGTCCGCCGGGGCTGATGTCAGCCCTGAGGTATGCCGCTCTCTGCTCGCCTGTAAACTGACCCCCTCCTCTTGTTGTGTTTCTATTTCCAGGGCGTGAGCGGTATGTCCGTGGATGAGAAGCCTGAAGCCCCCATGTACGTGTATGAGTCGACGGTTCATTGTACCAATATCCTCCTCTGCCTGAACGACCAGCGGAAGCAGGATATCCTCTGCGATGTGACCGTCCTGGTGGAGGGCAAGGAGTTCCGCGGGCACCGGTCCGTGCTGGCTGCCTGCAGCGAGTACTTCCTGCAGGCCCTGGTGGGTCAGGCAGAGAATGGCCTGGTCATCAGCCTTCCGGAGGAGGTACGTCCATCAATCACAATGTTTTCCCGACAGATTTCTCCTACAGGGTGGAAATGCACTGACTTTAAGACAATGCAACAATAAAAACTGCCCTGACCAGGTAGTCTCTCTGCAGGCCTCTCAGCATCCATGGCCACACAGAAACTGTTTACATTCTCCCACTCCTAAAAGTTTTAGGACTGGGTGTCCCTGAATTCTTCCTGAGTTGCTTATTGTCACATGTCCCTCACAGCGTGTAGTTTACATATGTTTGTATTAGAATGGCTTCAGCATTGGAAGCTGGGCCCCATTAATATTTGCTATGTTTATGTAGTATGTTCATTAAACAGAGTGTAAAACCAAATTTCCCCTCACAGGATTAATGAAGTATGAATTATTATAATTATATCATTAATATGAAAGCTGCTCATTGCCCATGAAATAACAAAATGTCACACTTCCACGTTTAAAAAGTACCCTGATCTTCTGCATAATTGGGCAATAGGAGTCGCAGTCTGTGGCTCTAGTGTGCGTTCATTATGTCTACAAAATATCTCTAAAAATTAATTGCATTTACAACTTATAGGATCTAATAACTTTAAAAAGAGCTATTTAAGTGTTCATATTGGGAAGCTGAGGTCAGAAATGTATCTGCTGATTTATTGATGTTTCTTTACCAATGTAAGCTCATGAGAAAAAATATTTTTGGACCCACTGGCGTCAAGTAATGCTGCAATATCAGGTCTGTCCACCGTGTATAATTGGCTTCAAAGATCTGTGCATTTTGTTGAGGCTTGAATTCACCTTGTTGTTATGGAATCAGGTATGTGGAAAAGATGGAAACTGAAGTGACAGAGTCTGACTCTAATATGACAGTTTTTTATGAATGCTACATGTAATTAGACACATTCACAGTATCAACAAAAGAGTGTAAAAGAACAAAGCCAGCAGAAAACACTTCCTGTACGAAGATCGCACTGGCTGCTCACTTATTGCGTTATATATAAAAGTCATCAACCCCTCATGCTCGCTCGTTGTGAATATTTTGAAAGTCGGGTGAAACATTTTGGCTGTTTGCACACATTCACAAGAGTGTTTTGAGTTGGTACTGTTGACCCCCAACGACTCTGTCTGTTATAATGTTTGTGGCACCTAGAAACAGAGACATGACCAATTAAGGATCTGATTCTCCCCTCTACAAATCCATCTGATCTCACTTTCATTATTGAGCTACAATCCAACTTTCAAAATTCTAAATATAAAGGATTCGGTGCAATAATTTGAAAAGTAGAGGTAATCATTTAATCCTTTTAGTCCCTTTATAGATGCGCGGTGCACTCAGAGTCTTTCCCCAAGTGCATCGCAGTGATTCCACCTGCTGCCTCTGTATTATATTACCACGTCGTTACAACTCCTCTGACTCCACTTTGAGATTATTAGCCTTTTCTTCCGTCATGAGAAAGGACGGCGGTGAGTTTTAATTTGGCGCGTGGTTCGCTGGAGGATAAAGACTCAGTGAGAGGTGTGAGAAAGTGCATTATTGAGTCTAAGGGCTGTGATTGCCAATTAGCACCTGTCAGCCATGACACTGCCGCCGCCACCACCGCTGCTGTCAACGGAAGGTAATGTTTCATGGCGAGATTTACGCCACCTCAGGCTCAGCTCATCAGGTTCAGTAACACCCGTCTCTTGCTCACCTCAGCTCCCACACTGTCACTTTCAACTGATCCCCCATTGGAGCGCCTGAACACACCATGAAAGTGTCCCTCTGACGTATTGATGTCAAACACACACACACACACACACATGTGAACATACATGTGCGGCTGTGAAAAGTGGGGCACATCCCACATGTGCCGCGGCGGCTCCTCGCTGCGTGCATTAATAAAGCCTCGCCTGTCAAACGCTCGCTGACAGAGAAGTTAGCGTCAGATTGTCGTCTTATGTAAAATGAGAATCAGCGGCTTTTAACTCAAAGAGCAGCTGCGGGGATGCTCAGGCTGCTTCCTTTCATTCACCCAGTGTGTGTGTGTGTGTGTGTGTGTGTGTGTGTGTGTGTGTGTGTGTGTGTGTGTGTGTGTGAATAATGCATGAGCTGCTGTGTGTTTCAGGTGTGAGATGGAGTGTGGAAAGTAACATCTTTCAATGACTCTCTCTTTAATGTGTCACAGATAGATTTACTCCCACTGAGCTTTTCACTGAGCCTTCTTCTCTTTGTCTGACATCCGACAGATTTACTATCTTTATCTGTTTATCTATAAAGTACACGGCCTGTGTTCTCTCACAGCAGATATTCAAGGTAACTAGCCCTGACAATGTCCTCTTTCGCTGTGGGGAAAGGCAAAAATAGTTCTTCTCATGACCAGAAATCTAATAAACATAACGCAGCGTAATGGGACCAAAGGTTTTGTCATCCCTTAAATTCTACTCGCTTATAAAGTCTTGTTTTTAGCCTTTGCTTGAAGAAAAGAATACAAGTGAAGTACTAATACAGAAATGTAAAATTACTCAATAGTGAGTCTTTTTTTCAAGATTTATGTATTTTTACTTTTGGCCTTTTTATTCCTTTATTAGAGATATGACAGTGGATAGAGTCGGAAATCAGGAAGAGAGAGAGAAATGAGATGAAATGCAGGAAAAGAGCCACAGGTCGGATTTAAACCCGGCCCGTCCGCTTAGAGAACTACAGCCTCCGTACATGGGACGCACGCTCTCACTACTACTCTACCAGCGCCCACTTCTGCGTTTAGTTTAGCCAGATATAAATATGGATATATATATTTATATATGATTTGATTGCATGACTCTGAACGTAATGTGATCTGAACCATCTTTTACCTGCCAAGGAGAACAGCTTTTAAACACCTGTACGCATGGAATTAAATAATCCATGGGACTAGTTTGTGTCACATGGATTCCATTTTTGGACTTTCATCTTCACAAGCTGCTGGATATATAGTTACCTTTAGAAAAAAAATCATCAAAGCTGAGCTGATCAAAGGCGACGTGCAGCCAGCAGCCGCTCTTTTAGGTGGAAGATTTCCTTGCATGTTACTTTATGCACACGTTTAAATTGTAAATCAATCAACACACCTGACTTTAGGTGAAACAGCTTTGACGATTATGTTTTGTTTTATTGGCTCCCTAGTATGTCATGAGCCTCAGTGATGATTGATTTATCATGCTACTAGAATCCAAACGGGTTCCTGTGCAGAGCAAAGGGGTCAAAAAACAGCTGTAAAGCAATCTCAGCCTTCTTCAGCAGGCAGCTATAGAGACAATTTAGCTTTAATTCTGTAAACTGTTGTCAGTGATCCAGCTCTCAGAACAGGGAGTCTTGGCCTTAAAGAAACTTTTGACTAATTGCTGTTTACACCCGATGCTCCAAAAAGTTGGACAGGTCACAGAGACATACATGATCGTAAGATAGCTGATAAGTCCAAAGATTGGTGTATACCAGACCATCGCATACCAACTATGAGGGCAGGTCAATCTTTGACATTGCATCACTAATATATCACTGAATATTACTTAAAGTGCTGTAACAACAATTTACAAATGAAATATTTTGTGTTTTTTTATTTTTTTTTAAATCAAATTAAGTTTGAATAATCCTCAAACAAGCATTCCTCTGCCCTGTGTAGCAGGTGCTTCATCTCTCTGAACGTCTAGACGGCCTCGTCATGACGTGTCCAGTCTCTTAGTTTTTTAACACCCCATGTCAGCATTTTGCTTCACGGTCATTGACTAATGCCTGCTGACGCAACCCTGCCCCCCAGAGTCTGAACAGTGTCTTCTCAGATGATGATGATGAGGATGATGATGATGATGATGGTGATGATGGTGGGGGTGATGATGATAGTGGGGGTGGGGTAGGTCGGCTCAGAGAAGCAGCCTGAAGCTCTGCTCGGTTAGCATCACGGTGTGCCTGCGGCCATAGAGAGTTTTGCTCCTGCAGCACCTTTATGAAACAAAGAGGGGGAATGAGGAAGACCTCTGCTGCAGTGAGGGGCGGGTGATGGTGCAGATGAAATGTGAAACAAAGACCACCTCCCCCCCCCCACACACACCACCTCCATCGCTCCTCTCCCGTGGCCTCGCTGCCCTCGGAGTAGCCGGGGCTGGCGCGGTTGAGTGACATCATCTCTATCTAATGTGATTGTGGGCCCACGGAGGAGGAGCAGCCGGCTGCATCAGGGGGGCTTTGTTGGCCATCACATCACGGCAACAAAACAATCCCGCTTTATTCCGAACAGCGCTCTCCTCCGGGCCCACCGGCCGGAGAGAGGGAAGAGAGAAGCTGACGTCGTGTTGGACGCCAGGGGCTTCACACAGTGTTTCTCTGCTTCATATTTCTTCAGAGTGCCAGAACAAAGAAGGATTCATGAGAAGCTGGCTCCGATCTGAGTTCCAGAGAGAGAGCCCTCCACTGGAGAGGAGCAGACATCACCGTCACACAAACAACATATGACCTCCTTATTGAGGAGAAAAGATGGGACTCTTTCCTCACTGCTATGATCTTAACAACTAGTTAGAAATCAATCAATCAGTCATCAAGCAAGCACATGCACTGTATATTAACATGGACAACACATCCCTGTCTCCTTCTGTTGTACAAATGAGAATAAACAGCCAAGTCAAGACGTGTGCCGAAGGGAGCTGGATGGTGGAACCACTGAATTGAGGCCACGCCCCTTCTGCTAACCAAAAACACACAACCTAAAGCTACTAAAGCTATTAAACGTCAAAGATCCGTTAGGTGTGGACAGTCCACTGCAGAACAGATCTGAAGCAGACACTAACGTTTATATTTTTGTGAATTTGTATAATGTTTCCTCTGACCCCTCCTAATCTTCTCTGATAATCCAGTTAAGAATGCTGCGAGGACACACATTTTCCTAATAGAGCCGTCAATCATGACGTTACAGCCAATCTTTTTTATATATCAAAGACTTATTCAAACAAAACTACTGAGAAATATGAACATTTGGACATCACTTGGACTTCACAGTTTGACCCATGTCCCATCTGTTAACATGGAGGAGGCAGGGTTTATGACCTGCGCTGCAGCCAATCAGCAGGGGGAGCTCTAAACATTTTGGCTTCACTATTCCATCAATGCAGTCTGTGGTGCAGCTTTTTATAAACACAGGTTTTTATAAACACACAAACACAAACTCTCTTTGTTAATAAAGTGGAGGTCAGCACCTTTTCGCTTACAATTTCTGGAAATGACAAAACAAGAAATGACTGAGTAAAGGATGCCTTAGACTTGTATTGTTGTTGCCATGGTAAAGAATGAGGTATCAGTAAATCGTGACTCTACTTGAGTGTCCTGTCCAACAGATTACAAGACGATATCTAGAAGCAGACCCTTCCAACTGTACTCTGAAATGTCATTCCTCAATTGCAGCAGAAACCTAATTTGTTACAGTAATTAGATAATTGAATAATTCCTTTGCCTTGAATTAATCACATAACCATTCACAGAGTATTTCTTGTGATTGGCTGTTGTATTGTGCTCTTGTTTGCACATCTGATGTCCAGCGTGGGAAAAGCTCTGATTGGTTCCAGAACGCTGTGAGGGCTCCAGACGGCTCCACACTGATCTAAAGTGCTAACATTTCTGCCCTCTCTTACTTTTACATCCTGGAGGGAAAAGAAAAAAAAAAAGGAGAGATCTGCTACTGTGATTCAGCAGAGCGCTGCTGGTTCACAAACCTCAAACCACCTCCTGTTTGTCAGCTCTTTCCTTCGTCATGAGCCAGGGAACGCTGCACATTCTTCATCTCCAAAGAAAAACAGACAAATGAGCACCCTGTTTTTAAAAAAAAGGAGAGTTTATCCTTCTGTGGTGTCGCTCGGGATTTGCTCTGATTTATTCTAAGATTTCTGAAAGACTAGAGGCTGCAGTGTTCTTTGCACCACAAACTTTTAAAATATTGACTTTGGGTTTGACATTGGACCTGAGCTTGGTACTCCAGGCTGAATGTCCTACATGTGTTTGCCTAACACATTCATTATTATTCATTACTTTACAGCTTTTTATACAACGGATGTGTACATGTCTTTTAAAGGACTTGTGTTTGTACCACATAGAGGATCCTTGTTGATTTTTGCTTTGGCTTTTTCTCTACTGCATGTTATGTAATTTTATGAGATTTTATTCCAGAAATGTAAGAACTTTAGTGCACATTACTCTGGTTGTTCTGAAGTCCAAAGCCAAGGCTCTTCTAATTGTCATGTAACTTAAAGTTGACCTGTAATGCTGATACTTTAGACTCACTGATAGTGTTACAATGCTGGATGTCCAAACTGAACGTGGGCAAAGTTTCAGATCATGAGGTAAACATATGTTGGAGTATTCCCAGGATGAGTCTGCAGAGGGCGATAAACGGCTTCTTCTGCAAATCACGCAATAGTTCCCCCGATATGAAACAAAGAATTTCACAAGACGACTTCAAGCTTCTATGTAAGCTGGTGAAACCTCTTCCATAGGCTATCTTCTCCCAGCACTGCAGAGCAGCCCCTCACTTGGCAGCCCTGCAGCGTTCTGACCACTGCAGGGGGCTTTATAGTACCATTAATGGCAGCCGCCATGCTGGAAATGCTGTCTCAGCCTAACTTTCAGTCAACCTAACGACAGGCTGAGAGCTGGAGCTGAGGCCGGTTTTAAACCTCTTAACAAACCGTTACTTCACACCCACCTGTCAGTCAGGTCAGCTACATGCCTGATTGTGAATAAAGCTGGTCTTTTATAAAAATCAAAACAGATGATTTTTTTCATTTTTCAACACCAGAGGTTGCGGCTTGGTTCTGGTTGCAGAGAGCTGGCCAATCAGAAGAAAGTGGGCACATGAGAAGGGGGGCCTTAAAGAAACAGCAGCTGAAACTAAATGTTGCATGCGGAGGCTGAAATGATGATTTTTACTGACACCAGTATTTGATAAATAAGGAGTGTTTTTAAAGCTGCAAATCATGCAAAGCTACTCTTTAGGTTTCACAGACTGACAATGTGAAAGGTGAACACGAGGAGAAATATAGGATTAAAACAGACACAGGCGGATGTAAAGCACGTCTGGTGGTTTATGAGGTTTTATAAGTGACATCAGTCCTCTGTCTCAGGTCAAACTGTTGATCGGAGCTCAACCTGCACAATACTGGCTAATCGGAGGGGGGGCCTCACTTAGACGGGCCCCACACCGAGAGCTTCCTCAGGACAGCATCACACAAACACAGCCTGTCAGACAGATGGTAGGAGACAGGAGCCGGGGACTTCCTAAAGATGGGGGTTGGGTAGTTAGGAGATGAAAGAGGAGTGATGCGCAGCAGTGGAAGTGCTGGCACTAATACCCAACCCCCCGCCCCCCCCCCCCCCCCCAGGTCCAGCAGGGGGTCTCTCTTTCTCTGCCAGCACAAGGACACATCTCATGATGAAGCTGATGGAGAAGACGCAGGGTCTTTGTCTGTGGGCGGGTGGAGAAGCACCTTGAGCAGCCAGATTGTTGGGCAGCAGCCTGCGGGGAGATCCACATGTTCATCATCTTTGTGTTTGACCCCCACTCATTTTTTTTATCTGAAATGAATACACAGACTTTTATTAATCTGGGCGGAAAAATCTGAATAGAAGAGTCATTAATGAAGAAAAAAGGAGGAGGGCACAAAGCCGAGAAAGTCACATGACACGTGTAGACACACTCAAACAAATTCAATGGTTTAATATCAGTGTGTGTTCAGAAACAAAGCGCTGTCATGTCGTTGAGGTGGGTCATGTCCTCCCCGGTGTCTGGCCTGTAAAGTAAGCTGCAAAGGGGAGAGGATTAGGACATACAGTATCTGACTTAATCCACCTTCAGGGGGAGGTTTACTCACCCACCTCACCCACAGCTCAGCACCACCGGCGTCTGAGCCACTGCTGTCACTGACTGTGACACTTTCCTTTAGAGGCCTACTCTCTGGACATGTTTGAACTGTATGAGGAGCTTCTTTGAATGATTACAGTGATTCTAATGTGCTCTAAACCTAAAATATGTACATTAAGAACCTTTACTGGACTAAGTCTGACTGATAGCAAGAGGCCAAGATTGTCCTGGTTTGTTGTAAAGGACAGACATGCATTCACATTTTTCATGTTTTTAACCTCGCCTGCCGAATCCATGTCAATTAACCTGAATCTAACAAAATTGATGTATTTCACATAAAGTAATTAAGATTGAGTTATTGAATCTGACTAGATACACATGTAGTTACAGCAAATAGTGGATTTACTGTTATGGTAATAAGTAACTAAGTACTAAGTCACCAAGTCATGGGCCGTTCTAGGCAGAGGCCAACAGGGGCCAGTGCCCCTGTAACATTGAGCTTGGTCCCCCTTGTGGCCACCCCTCGTAAAGGAAGAGCACCCCTAATAACACAGTATTTGACTCAACAACCAGACTCACAATCTAGTATTGAATACTGTTGAAACAAATATACATCATGGTATTTAATGTTGTGTGCTATTATTTGGCATAATATATATTTAAAAGCGATCATCTTTGTCTATTTTTCACCTTAATGTTCCCCTCTGACAAAACAACTGGCCCCAGTTTGGCCCCCTCAGTAAAAGTGGTCTAGAACCGCCACTGCACCAAGTGAAGTTTCTGCAAACCGACCATATGTTAGCACAAACTTTTGAAAAAGCAGAGAGCAGGCCTACTCTCAGATTTATGCCATGAGACTCCCTCTATGTACACAGCCTGTAGATGGAGCCACGCCGACTGTTAGGGTGAGGCAGTTTAAGCTTAAATGAGTGTGTGCTTCCGGACGGCTGCATCCAGCTCTGCTGATAAACAGTAAAGCTGCTGGAGGAAAAGTGCTGAGCCTACCAGGGATCTATTTTCAGCTAGTATCAGCAGCTGCTGCCTGCAGGAGTGCATCTTTATGTGTGCCCTGCACCATATGTGATTACTCCACTGTTACTACCAGCACAGCAGCCTAATGAAGGGAAGGGATCGACACAGGAGGGAGGGAGGGAGGGAGGAAAACCAGTGAGGAACAACAAACATATAGGAAGCAGAGGAGGACAGGGAGGATACACAAACTGTTTCCTGGTCATTAGCTCACCGCCGTGACGTTTGAAGCATTTCAGCTATTAGAAGCACTTAGTGTATGAGTTTAAACAAAAAGGGAAATACATCAGTGTGACAGATTGGGGCCATTTTGGGCTAACTCAGCCCTGCGCTTCGTCTGCAGGACAGGCGATACCATTACAGGGCAGGAAATTATGGGCAGCGGCCAATCACAGACCCAAAAGAATCTGCATGACATTTTGAGGAAGTCTGCCAAATATCTGTTCATAAACAGGCTGAGCGTTACTACACCGCCCTCCTCCCTCACCTATTTGCTGCTCTCTTACATCGGCCTTTTCGCCTCTGTAGAAGAGACGGCTAATTTATGCAAATGTGCTCCAGTGAATTCCTGCATGTCATGCATGCTAATGGAGTCGTGGCATGGCATGACAATGGGGAGCTTCCCCGCGCTCTCCGTCTCCATCTGAGGGGACGACTTAACATCAGATGTGCTGAGCAACCTGACATTAACCTCTGAGCGCGCGCACAAACAATACACAGCCTGAGTCACAGAGCTAATGGAGATGAGGCAGCGCCTTACTGTACGCTGTCAGGATGCCATTGTTAGGTAATGCTTCGGTGCTCCAGGAGATGACATGAAGTGTGCAGGCAGAAAGAGGCTGCTGCTGAAGACAAGAGCTCAAGGGCCGAAAGAAATTTGTTTATAAAGACAGCTGGAGCAGATGTGTGAAATAATCAGACAGCTTCTGTTTATACAGAGAAATGCATGACACACTTTGTCATTACTCGGCGCAAAAAAAAAATCTGATCTGAAATGCTGCTTGCATTTTAGGATTACTGTAGAAAAGCCTGAGCTTTTGAAAAATTCCAAATCAAGTTTTTCCAGTGATTTTTCCCTCGTTTTTAGGATCTTATGATTTTTCCTGCAAGCAGCCACTTATTATCTGTCTGATATGTAAAAGTAAAGTCATACATCAAACCATTAAAACCAAATGTCCTGCAGTTAGATCATCAATCGTAGTGAACATCAGGTCTGCTGATCAGTGTCTAGCAGATTTGTTTTTGACATCTGCAACTTGTTACCAAGCAACAGTGGAATTTTTGCACTCTTAATAAGAGAAGTGCAAAAGTTATACAGAGTTCATGTTTCTGCCAGCTCTGGTAAAAAATGATGAACAAAAACAAAAAACAATGGTTTCCTGGAGGGAGGGAGAAGACAGTTTACTTGGAAAAGATGCTGCAAAGATATTTTAAAAAATATGCAAATTGTGTTTGTGATTTAAAAATACAAACAATCTGGTTTGATCCTTTAAATAAGAGCATATTCAGAATGTTATATATATATATATATATATTATGTCCTGATGCCTTCACCCTTTTGTAAGTACTGACCACAACAAGGAGCGCTTACATAATAAAAAACAAATAGCAGAAAACAAGTTAAACAATGAAGGCAGCAGTAGAAACCTCAGGGTTTTCTGTTGGATTTAAAAAGAGTGATGTAGAAAAAATCATCTTCTTAAATAAGAATCTATATCGCTTACTGTTATATTGTCAAACACTGAGAAAACAATCTGAGCCTGTTAGTCACTAAATCAACAACTTTCAGGAGATGTCATGTGATTATTATCTTGCCATAATAATTATGTTGCAGCCTGAAGAAACTAAACAAAGGAATTACAGCATTGTAAAGATCATCACACAAGCAGAATGATTTCATGGATAAAAGACGAGGATGCATTCAGTTATTTAGAGAGCTCATGATTCAGATTCTATATTGCAGTACAGAAGTGTGTGTGTGTGTGTGTGTGTGTGTGTGTGTGTGTGTGTGTGTGTGTGTGTGTGTGTGTGTGTGTGTGTGTGTGTGTGTGTGTGTGTGTGTGCATGTGTGTGCGTGTGTGTGCATGTGTGTGTGTGTGTGCATGTGTGTGTGTATTCCTGAGCAGTGCTGCTGCAGTCGAGTTGGAGATGTGCTGCGCTCATCAGTAGAGCGGATAGTCCAGTCAAAGCCTCTACCCTCCCCCAATCCGTCACAATCACACACACACACACACACACACACACACACACACACACACACACAGTACACACACACACAGTACACACACACTCACACGCGCACACACACACACACACACACACACACACACACACACACACACACACACACACACACACACACACACACACACACAGTACACACACACACAGTACACACACACTCACACGCACACACACGCACACCCCTCGCCCACTTACACTCTAACACACACACCATCCCCCCTCACAGATATGGAGTCAGCAGCTTCCTCTTAACAATGACTGATATTCCTGCTGCTGCTGGACTGTCTGTTAGCTGGAGCTCGCTACAAGGTGCTGCAGACCAGGTGCATTCTGGGAGCTTTTGGATGTACATGAATAACATAAAAAAAAAACATGGAGACCCCTATACTTGGGATAAGAAATATTTTAAAAAAATACCATGTTTTTATGTTTAAATGGATCCTGTCACACCTTAACACACTGTCTGCAAACAGATGTGTTTTGAGGTCATAACACATCTGTATGTGCTAATACCATGTTTTACCTAAATAAACATCTGCAGTCATATCAAATAAACAAAGCAATTCAGCAGATGTGTCAATGAAATCAATATAAAGAATAAAGATTGAAGCCATTAACAACGAGCAGCAAATGAATCTCTTATATTCACTGTAACAAATCTTTAAATAGTTCATTCAGTGTGGTCACCCCGTCATCAGGAAGGTAACAGCAGCACATCGTGACTTAAAGCCCATCAGGGAAACACTACCAGCTGAAAGAATGTAGAAGAGATTTGACAGCTGTTTCTGTCACTTCACAGAGACACAGATTCAGTGGAAATAAAGAACACGTTTTATTTATAGCTTTTAAAGAGAGAGAGACGGATGATAGAGGTTGATTATGAGCAGGAGAGAACAATGAAGAAGAGGAACAACACAGTAAATGTATGGCGCTTTACAGCTATATTCACACATGCAACAAAATTCATGAAAAATTTGACGACATATAGGAAGAGTTGCAAGTGGGAATGCAAATTGTTAAATTTTCACTCCAAGCTTCTTCCTGTCAGCCCACAAGTTAAATTTATTTATGTGTGGATCAGCCGATGAATGAATGCAGCAGGACATATTGAGAAAAATATCACAAGGCAACGAACTGTCTCTATAGTGTCTGACTCTGTTTCTTCATCCGCCATCTTGGATATCTGCAGCATCTGTTGTATGTCATGTCCTGCCTCCTGAGATTGCTGATGCTGAAGAAGCACAGCAAGGTGCAGCAGATCAGAGCGGCCTTTACCGATATCGCATCAGTTGTAAAAACTTTTCTCATAATCCTGAGATAATGACCTGGTTAACAAAGACAAAGAGAGCAGATTCTTTTCCAAAAGTGAACTTAAGATGCTTCATTACATTTCAAAAGAGATAGATATTCATAAATGAATTAGTCATTAGTGAAACAAAACTGTCTGACAGTAAATGACATCCCATTGGTTGATCGCTGCCAGTCAAGTGCTTGACTTGTTCCTGCACAGCCAGTCAGAGCTACAGTATGACCCTCCTCTCTGTTGTGATCGTATTTCTTGCAAACAGATGTCACAAACAGAGCGGAGCGATTCACCTTCAGCTTTTTTTAAAATGTCACCAAAAAGAAATTAGATCCTCAGCAACGGATCCGCTTAGAGGGATGTCACCTGATTGGCTGCTGTTTATTGCAGCCATGCGTCTGTGTTGCTGCCATAATCAATAAGTCAAAATCTGCTGTAAAACAAATCAGCTCTCCCCTTTAGTCAGGAGTGTGGATGTTTAGATTATACCTTTAACATTTCATATCTAATCACCTTCACATTTTGCACTGCTCTCCATTAAGTTCCTCAACATAAACACATGGGCCCCAAGCCATGTGTATGATATTAACGTTAATGCATGCTCCAGCTAGTGGTAGATAGAATCATCTGCCCACAAATTAAAACCAGATCCACTTTACTTGAGTTGTTCGGACACACTTCCCGATCATTAAATTTAGCTGAGGGTCAAGTTCATGTTTTAAAATCTAAAGCTCATCATATCTGTTTTTTCTAATCTCTCCCGTCTGTATTTTGGGATCATGTTCCATGTAAATTGGCACAAACATATCTTTCATTGTGTGTTGTTGACATTCCAGCCCTCCAGCATGCATTATCTCTCATTTTAAACAGAATATTTGGAAAGCAAGAACAAGGGAAAAGTCCAAGTATTGGCTCTTCTTAGCATGTGTGTAAAATGCAGTAAGTGATGCACATGTTTATCTTCTAAAACATCCACAGAGCCGGATGATTAAACACATTCTTGGACTCACTCAGATGACCTCAGGCTATTTTTCACTGACATATTTGTGTTTCCTCATGCATGCTGCTACATTGTTTTTCCAAGCGGACAAGTCCACAGAGCAAAATTTCTGCGGTCTATGAAACTTGATTACTGCAGAGGGGAAAATCCTGTTTTACAAGTTGGGGTGTCTGGCAGGGGCCGCTGGACCTTCTGGAAGCTGATGCACAGCGGATACCTTCTAGTTATTCATCTTCTCTTGTTTTGTTTTTTTTTTTCCAACAAAGGCAGCGAAACAATCAGTAAACAGACGGCTCATTAAAACACATTGTGCTGCTCATCCCTTACATCGGCGAGCCTCTGTTAAGTCTTGTAAGAAACACTTTACATCACTCAGCCTCTGAAAAGACGCTTTGTTGAGCAAACAATGCATCCCAGATTCACAGTGAACCCATTGTAATTGTGTTTGCGAGCGCACCTTTATACTCTGCATGGTTTGATTGCTTTCCCCCCGAGCGCCCAACAGTAATTTGTTTGTCACCGGAGAATAAACCGGGATAAAGCTGCGGGGATTGTGTGCCTGAGTAAAGTGATGAACGCAACCTAGTGTGAACCTCACGCTGATCTCCCAACAGCGCAGCATTAAAGCGGCTCCTCAGGCTCCTTTCTCTCGTCTGTGTGCTCGGTGACAACAGTAGCAGAGGGCGGCCTGGACTTCTGCAGGCTCAGGAGTTTACCTAATTATCAGGCATTAAGTCTAAATGGAAGGCTTCCCTCTATCATCCCTCGCCACATGGCCACAACAGGGATAAGCCGCGGTCTTACAAACCATTAGGCTTTGCAGGGCACTTGACCTGACGATGCAGGGCACTGACACAGAAAGTGAGGCTGCGGGGCCGTGTCCTGATCCCAACACTTACAGTATACACAGAGCGTCCAGACTCATTGTGAAGGCAAATCAGGTAACCATGCACGTTTCTTAGGGGAAGGGGTCGGGTATGAAAAGAGCCGGGTACAAAGTTCCAGCCAAGAGACAAAATCCAACATAAATGTCTTGATTACTCTTTCTTTTATTAAAGTTCCTGATTAGTTTCATCCTTTGATGTCTGCGATCGGTCCTCTGCTGCCTACGTTGTCTTTTTTTCTATTGTCATGTCCTTTTTTTTTTTGTATTTTCAAATACCTTGAATCCCTGGATCTGTGCAATGTAAAGGCCCCTCAGTTATACAGTTATGCCATTGTGTTTTAGCTATTATGATTTAAAGACCAATCATAGCAGACGGCCTGGGTTCGGCTTCTTTCCAGCATATTTTTCTCCACTATCTCTCTCCCTGTTGTCCTACTCTGTCCACTGTCCAATCTAAATCAAAAGGCAGAAGCCCAAAAATGAATCTTTACTTCCTTAGTCAAAAGAATGAAATGGGGATGCCGGTAGCCTAGTGGTTATGATACAAGCCCCATGTACAGAAATCGCAGCAGTCATGGGTTTGAATCCGACCTTGGCCCTTTGCTGCATGTCATCCCCCACTCTGTCCTCCCAAAGTTTCCTGTCTCTCTTAAACTGTTCAATAAAGGCCAAAAATGATCATTAAAAAAAAATGAATCTTAACTTCATGAGTGTTACATCTCTTCAAAATGAACTTATTAGCTGATACTCAGCTCAACAACAATCTTTGATTGGGGTCATTTAGCCCTTCATGAATGAATTAAAGGTTTCATTTAAACATAGACTTCTGCTGCAGACAGGGAACACTTGTGCTTAGACATCTTACCTAAAGTCAATAAGCTAAAGCAGTGACAGGAGTGGGCGTATGCAACCCAATGGTAAGACCACAGAGCAGACAGTGGTGGACTGCTGGAATGTCCCACAGGTTGTTATTATGAACATGCGGCAGGACACACAACCTGCCAAAATCCCCAGTACAAACCCACCAGTTCTTATTTACTGCTGTGTCCAACGTTCAGTGCTGACCGATAGAAAGATTAAGCGGTACTTTACAGTGTTTGTTTATGATGGTCTGAGCTGTCCGGTTGTCTCACCACACTCCAAGTGCTCTGAACAATGCCTGTGCTGATGGTAATGCTGGCAATTTCCCTGTTTTTTCGCAGGTCACTGCCAGGGGATTCGCTCCATTGTTGCAGTTTGCCTACACTGCTAAGCTGTTACTCAGCAGAGAAAACATCCAGGAGGTCATCCGCTGTGCCAAATTCCTGCGCATGCACAACCTCGAGGACTCATGCTTTCGCTTCCTGGAGGCCCAGCTGCGCAGCGAGGAGGACGGCCTGCTGCTCTGCCGGAAGGTGGCGGCGGAGGCCAACAACTCGGAGGACGAGAGCATGCAGTCGGAGGAAAAGCCCACCTCCCCCAGGGTGCGGCGGTGTGCTGACGCCCTCTCCTCCTTCCGACACCCAGACGACGATCGGCTAGCGATGTCCAGTCAGCTGATGGACGGCAGGTTGGACTTTGATCGACACGGAGCGTCAGACCTGCCACGATGCCCCAAGTACAGGAAATACCAGTGGGCTTGCAACAAGCACAATAATGACACCTCCTCACACACCAGTACCTCAGGTTTTCCAAGCACATTAAAGGAGAGCGGCGTCGGTGGCACAGTGCAGAGTCCGGGCAGGCTGCCTCTGGCACAGATCAAAGTGGAACCGCAGGCCGAGGAAGAGGCAATCTCATTGTGCCTGTCGGGAGACGAGCAGGACGGCAGGGATAAGGACAGTGTGATAGCCATGGAGATGGATCACCCCATATCTGTGGAGAGAACCAAGAGAACCAAGTCCCCGTCCTGCCTCAGAGCCTTCTTCAAGAAAGGGGCGGACCTCCCCGGTCTGCCCAACACTTCACAGCAGCTATTCGCCAACAGACTCGTCAGCCCCCAGGACAAAGGAAACTCTCAGGGAGATCATAAAAAAGACTTCAGGCCTTTCTCTGGGGAGCTGAGTCTGTCTGTTACATCCCCAAAGGACGGGGACGGTTTCCCTGTAGGGTTGTCCCTCAAGTCCGCTTCCTGCGACGGGGTCTGCAAACAGGAAGTCGAGCTTGACCGCCGTAGTGTCATATTTTCCTCAGGGGCCTGCAACCGTCTGGGAACCCCAGCGCATTCCTACCCTGGTGGGAACTCCTTGGAGATGGATCCCGCTGAGCACATGCCAAAGGGCGTGTGGGCTGGAGCCAGCCAATCCCTCCCCACCTCCCAAACCTACTCTCCGGGCGCCACCTCCTCGGAGCCCCCGACTCTGTGCCGCCCGCGACCCAACACCAGCTGCCCAGTGCCAATCAAAGTGTGCCCGCGCTCGCCGCCTTGCGAGACGCGCACCCGGACTTCCAGCTCCTGCTCCTCGTACTCCTATGCCGAGGACGGCAGCGGAGGCTCCCCCTGCAGCCTGCCCCAGTTCGAGTTCTCCTCCTCGCCGTGCTCCAACGTGGCCCGCTGCCTCAATGTGGACCAGCAGGAGCAGAGCATGGGAGGGGACGCCCTTTTCAACCAGGTGCGACCCAAGATCAAATGTGAGCAGTCCTACGGCACCAACTCCAGCGATGAGTCGGGCTCCTTCTCAGAGGGAGACAGCGAGTCCTGCCACATTCAGGAGCAGGGGCCAGAGGTGAGTGTAAAACATCGTCTCCCCCGTGTTACACAATATGTAGCCCTCACACTCTACTCCTCCATGGCTAATTATATCGCCGTGGCCTGCTCTCCAGGTCTGCATTAGCAGTCATTAAATCATCATGTAATTGAAGCGGGAGTGTTCAGCACAAGATTTACAGCACCACCAAAGGGCACAGATGTGCTTTGATATTATTAATCTGCTTTATGCACCGCTGGAGATCTGTGTAATGAGTTTGAATATGAGAACCCCAAATGCACTGGGACAGTTTAAATGCAGGAGGCTGTGATGCTGTTTTTTAAGATGGGAACTTGTTGTGTAGCGTATCCAGAAAAGGCACTGGAAGGGTCAGGAGTCCCTCAGGGTAGAGCTGACCCCTGACGTGATTCCTCTGGCTCGATCTGTCCATCCACCTGAGCAGCTCATTGTATCCCCGTAGAAACTCTCACATCCACGACCAGCGTGTAAATATGCTAATCTCAGTGTAGCTCAGCAGAACCCTGACATTTCTGATCTATCGACAATTAGCTGTGATGCCTGTCCGCAGTAGAGGTGTGCGGTGCATCACAAAGGGATTACAAGCGATATATTACAGCCGCAGTGTGCGGCAACCGTAAAGTTTTGACAGCTCGGCGGTTGCAGTGAGTTCAACATACATGAGTGGGCGAGAGCTTCAGCACAGCTCAACACTGCTGACAAGGATGAATAGCCAATCCTCTAATCACCCTCCCCTAATCCACCAGGGCAGACGTCCTCCGAGCTACAGACTAGACAACTGGTGGTGTTGTTGTTGTTGTTGTTGTTGTTTACCACGGAAAGATCAGTCAGGGACCTTCTAATTCACACAGATGGAGCACAGTTCAGGTGTAATAATATCGCAGTGAGCTGATTCTCCACCTGAGGGAGAGTGAAAGACAATAAATCTCTTCACAGGAAGCAGCTCTGCTTCTGTGCAGCGCTGATGTTTGCTTACTGGTATGATTAAATGTTCCGTCTGTAACTCGGCTTTTCACCATGGGGTCACCACCAGGTGAGGACTTTTCACCTCAAAGCCCTCCTTTGAACGAGACTAGAGGTTCTATTAGCAGATGTAGAAATCACCCACTTTTTTATTTTAACCTAACACATCCATCACCTAATCTGCATAAGAAGCAAATAAAATCTAAATATCTAAAAACATTTTTACTGGTCATGTAAATCACTTAATCAGCATTTATTTTCTTACTCGCGTAAATGTGCAACGTATATATCTGTAACTCAATCAACCACTGACATCTATTCAAACACAACGACAGATATCTGTTATGATGTTGTGTGTCTATTAGTCAAAGTTGAAATGTCTTTTTGTTTTTGTGTTTTTAAATTGCAAATCAATTTAATGATACATCAAATTGATGCAAATGGTGATTTTTTTTATATAAACATCATCAGCTATTTCAATTGTTAAGAAAGAGTTAGTTACGACCAAGCAATCTGATTGGACAAGAGGCATTACATGAGTGACGGTATAGAAGAACAACATCAAAGGGACTTTTAACAATATGTAGGCCTCCACCTCAGCCAGAAGCTCTGATTTATTTTAATTCACATTTACAATCTGACAGAGATTTATTTATTAATGACCTCAAACCTCAGAATCAGGCAACAGAGTCTAATGTCACTGGTTTCAGGGTAATATTTATTACTTCTAACATACAAGTAGAGGATCATAATACTAAGAAGCTGCTCTGTGGTAACCATCAGAGTAGCTGAGTGCAGGACAGTGTTTGGGTTGCCTAGCAACAGTCTACTTTCAGTTAAATTGTGAAACTATAGTTGAGGGGAAGTTGTTAGTTTTAATTTTTACTAATATTTTCAGCTCTCAACTGAAGGTTGATAATTACCCAAATTCCTGCATATTGTTGCTTTTAGTGTTAAATAAATATTGTCAATTTGTTGTGATAAAAATGTAGCCTTTAAAAACTCATCTTTTGAACTATATTTGAACTTGGCATCACCCCTTTTCAGCTTGTGAAAATTCAATCGTAGACATCCATAATTGGTGTATGTTTTATTTTAATTAATCTGCAAAACATTAAAATAGATTGTTCGGGACCAAAAATGACATTTGTTTCATGACAAAATTTCCAAATCTTTAAATCTCTACTCGCCGGTCCTACTCGTTAAATGTTAAAAGGGCTTGCCATGTTTACAGATATCATACCTAATTATGAAATCAACTATTTAAAATGTTTTAATGATATGTTGTTCAGTAAAATGAATGCTCTGAGGATTAGCCTACATATTAAAAAAGCTTGTCTAAGGAAATAAAGTTTGGTAAGCTTGGAAAGAGAGCTCTATTGTATTGCTCTGGATTGAATTAGAAATGTTTTTTTATAAAAAAAATAATAAAGCAGTCACTGATGGGTTTTCAACATGACTCTAGTGTCGGATGTTTTCCTGAGACGTTGACACCATATGTTGGCTGTCGTCAAGCTTTAACGTTTGACCTTTTTGACTCTGGCTCCTGTTTTCCTCCGGCCCACCTGCACTCTTATGATGTTTCATTCAGCTGTGTTTTGCTCAAGGTTCAGGGAGAATCCTTTCTTTCCGGGTGTTGGAGAGATGGTGGTGGTGGGGGGATGCTCTCAGTGCACAGCGGGAGCTGAAAAAGGAAGATGGAGGAGAGAGAAAGTGGTGCGTTGCCATGGTGACCATATTCACAGAGCGCGCCGGTGTTGGAGAGACATGACAGGAATGTGCTTTTTCAGTGTAAAGAATTGGGAGCAGAGCTGCAGATGAAGAGGCTCAGCAGTAATGTGTAATTATTACCTTCACAATGTGGCACACAACGCCGTCAGATTTACGAGCCGTTCAGTGTGGATTGATTTACAGTGCTGAGCCATCCGCCTCCAAAAAATAATGTGGAGATGATTCAGTTCCCTATGTCGTCTCTTTGTGTGAGTATGACTGTGTTAGTATGAATGTGTGTGCCGTTATAGGCTCTACATTACTCTGCACAGTATCCCTCATCAAATCTCTCTCAGCCAGCTTTTCCTCTCACTATCACAGGCAGCGGAGAGGATCCTTTAACAGTTAATGTCTCCCATGCTGCCCGGTCTGCAGTTTGAAACACCGACTATGCAGATCACATAAATAAAAAAGCCAGGATAATCAAGGTGGCCCATTTCCAATTGCAAAGGGAGTTGTCTTCAACTTTATCTACAACATTTCCGAGTACAAAAACAGAAAAAAAATCCTTTGCTGCACTGCTGAAGGTTTGACTTACTTCCCCAGATAAAAACTTGATTTTCAACATTTCATAGTGTTTTATGACATTCAAACTTAACTCTTGATATCTTACATTTATTTATATTTCACCTTCACGTCTCTTGCCTCTCTGCCAATGACAGCAAGGATTGGCTCCAGTCACTTGTGACCCTGAATTGGATCAGCTGTAAAGATAATAGACTGATGGATGGATGACTGTTCCCACTTTTATTCAGGGGAAATTCAAATTGAAGCTTATTGAAACCCAACTATCAATGCTTCACGTAATTACTTTTTTTTTTTTTTACTTTTTTGTTCATCTTTTGTTACTTTATTGGGCTGTTATTCTTTGCATCTAACCCTTGAATATTTAATATTTTACTTATATATGATGCTGGTGGGGATGGGATCAGCAGGTTAACTACTCAACACTTCATAAGTCACCTTGGTCTTGGGCAGAGTTAAGTGGTGATGAATGCTGGCTGTAGGGGCCACCTGTGTATGCTATGCTATTATGTGGTATGGTTTTGTATGGTATGATATGGTTTGGTATGGTTTGGTATGGTATGGTATGGTATGGTATGGCAAATATGGTATAGTATGGTTTGGTATGGTATGGTATGGTATGGTATGGTATGGTATGGTATGGTATGGTTTGGTATGGTATGGTATGGCAAATATGGTATTGGTATGGTATGGTATGGTATGGCAAATATGGTATGGTTTGGTATGGTATGGTATGGCAAATATGGTATGGTATTGGTATGGTATGGTTTGGTATGATTTGGTATGATATGGTTTGGTATGGTATGGTATGGTTTGGTATGGTTTGGTATGGTATGATATGGCAAATATTGTATGGTATGGTATGGTTTGGTATGGTATGGTATGGTTTGTATGGTTTGGTATGATATGGTTTGGTATGATATGGTTTGGTTTGGTATGGTATAATATGATATGGTTTGGTATGGTATGGTATGGTTTGGTATGGTATGGTATGGTTTGTATGGTATGGTATGGTATGGTATGGTTTGGTATGGTATAATATTGTATGGTTTGGTATGGTATGGTATGGTATGGTATGATATGGCAAATATGGTATGATATGGTATGGTTGGTATGGTATGGTATGGTATGGGTTGGTATGGTATAATATGGTATGGTTTGGTGTGGTATGGTATGATATGGCAAATATGTTATGGTATGGTATGGTATTTGTATGGTATGGTATGGTATTTGTATGGTTTGGTATGGTATGGTATGATATGGCAAATATGGTACGGTATGGTTTGGTATGGTATGGTGTGGTATGGTTTAGTATGGTATGGTACAGTATGGTATTGTATCCTATTTAAAATCTTCCACTCCCCCTTCTCTTAAACCTGGCCCCGTTTCACTCTTCCAAACCCTGTTGCCCGTTCTGTGGTGAAGAAGTGCTACCTCATGCTTCCTGAGCCACATACTTTCCTCGCTGGCCTCTCTGTAATTCTACTGTACAAACAAACACAGGCAGCAGCCGGGCCTCGCTGTGTTTGCAGAGCCAATGGCAGAGGGGGGAATGAAAGCTGCTTTGGTAAAAATAGCTTCAGCTCCAGCACTTCAGACTGGACACAATGAATCCCAATGAGGAAGGAAGTTGTTAAAGTGTGGGCCGGTCTGACCGAAGCCCAGTCATTCAAGGTAGCAAGAGTCACATGAGGTCTCTGGGCGGCTCCTGCTCTGTGGTCATGGTGTGTTTGGTCCATATGATCCTCTTGTGTAGAGAACTGTCAGCACAGTAATAAAGCACAGAGACACCTCCAAACAGAGACAAATCAGCTCCTAAAAGATCAACAGATTCTTCACTTACATGTAAAGGTATGAGCTGCTTTGAGTGGGATCTTGAAGTATTTTCTCTGAGGTTTGGCGCCTTCTTCGGGTATATTCTGTCTTCATCATACTGTATTAATGACACAAGTGATGTTTACGGCTTCAATTGAAGGCTGTCTTACCTCCTACGCAATACCTCCTTCAATGGGTGGATGATGAAACTAATTAGATTTCACCTCAGAATGAAACATTTTTAATGTTCAAGGGGAAAATGTTAAGTCAAAACTAAGTAATCTACAAAAACAAGCAGTGGGTGAAGTTTATATTAATAAGTGATAGAAATGGAAAATATAGCGATGGCGTTGACTTGTAACAGGCTTTGTCAGTCACGTTTGGGTGTAGGGGGGCTGTTAGGCCTTTTTATTTGTGAAGGTATATATTTGGTAAACATTTAGGTTTTAACTGTTTAAAAGTTGAATTCATCAGAAATGTAATTTAGCTTTTTTCATTACACCGCTAAAGGCTCATAGTTCAGTGTAGCCTGAAGATGAAGGGGTGCTAACTAACATTAACTACCTTCAGAAAAACATGCCAGTGTATCTGAGTCAGCACATTAAATAGATTATTTATCACTGTTTTTCAATCCACTATTAATATTACAGTAATATGTCAGCCCAATCCCATCAGTGCTAATGCTAATGTTGCTTTGCATTAACAAAAAGCTAATGTGTAATCAACTTGGATTCATTAATGTGTTGTACCTAACTTGGTGGCTGTATCACATCTACTATAAATACTTTTTGCCAACTGCCATTAAATAACAATAGAAGAAGAAAGCATTCGTGTCAGGTGACATAACTGTAGAGTTACAGACGGTAGAGATGCTAAGAAACAGGCTTCGTATCACTTAATATAAAGAACGATCTATTTTACTTGAGCTGAGAAGAATAGATCGTTTATCAAGTGAAACTTAACGGGATCCATTGCTAAATATGTTAGCGCGTTAATGGCAAATTCCAATTTGTGTTAGCGCCAAGCTAGCAAAAACTAAGACGTCCAAACTGGTGCCTCTGTGGTATTATATTGACGCATCACATTTTGGATACCGATGATTCATAATGTAGATCTGTTAATCATGTGATCATGTAGCTTTTTTTCCCCTCACTACAGAACTTCGTCATCAAGAAAATGACTTTTGAATAATAACTTTACTTAAAATGCACATTCCCTTTAACTATTATCCCATAACTGCAAAATTAAAGTTGAATCAGAAACAACAGAATATTTTATTCATTCAATACTTTGTTTGAATAATGTGCAAACTTTGGATAATAAATATACTCATATCATAGTTGTACTATGAATTATACTTCTGAGTGTTTTCTGTAGAGAACATTTTGACATAGTTCTGCTTTATTCACCTTGATTTGAGCTCTTCTGCAATGGCGTGTAAGCACAAGAAAGGTCAGAGCAACAAATCACAGCGGTCACAGTAAATGTTGTGGAGGCTGCAACAATCCACCTGGATTTAATAGCGCTGAAGGAGAATTGAACTTGAGTGCCACTTAAACCAGCAGCATCTCAGCTGGTGATGTATCATGCATCTCTACACATGTAGAACCATTTGTAGCTCAGCCTGTCTCTCTCTCTCTCTCTCTTTCTCTCTCTCCCAGAGCTCCTGCTCCTGGTGTCAGTGTAGGCGTTGAGCTCATTCTAGCGTAGCGTCTGGCCACAGCACTTCAAATATTGATCTCAGAGCGAGTGGGAGGAATGAGGAAGTAGTCCTGATGTATCAGCACATTATGTTTTTTTTCTGTGTTTTTTTTAATCAGGCGAAACATGAAATAGTAAGAACATGTGACAGGAAGTGCACAGACGTTAATATCAGTTCTGCTACATTTGCACAAAGCACAAGAACCTTTTCTCTACTCTAGATATGATGTGGCTGTGGTCAGAGTCTCATTCACCATTCATAATGTTAGCAGCAGAGATATTTACTCGTTTTAGTCACATCCAATACTGATAATACCATGCAGAAGTCAGAGCCTTTTTCAGGTGATGTAACTATTTCATGCCAGGGCACTGGGTAATTTGTTACGGCAACATGTATCAGTGTGAGTCGAGGAAGAAATTATCAGTAAGCCATGTTAGTATTGCATCAAATATTTGGCTGTTATTGTAGCTGAGGTCTTGGTGCAGTCGCTATAGAAACCAAACCACAAGAACGAGTGTGCACACTGTATGATGTGGAAGGAGACTTGTTCATGTTTTAAAAAAAGGGGTATGTTTGCACAATCATTTCCCTCTTAAGTCTATATTTAATGATGGAGATGCATATGAAAATTGTACTTATGGCACCACAGGGGGCCGTAGTTTGTACCCTGCCGAGTACGCAGAGGGAAACTTGCTCAGATTGAGCAAGAGGAGTTCTGTTTACCAAAGCATTTTACTTTGAAATCTATATTTATTTAACTGGATTCATGTACAAAAACTGTAGTATCAAGGTAATGAGATTCAGTCTCTCTTCATTACCCCCAAATCGCCCCTGGGGCAAACGCTGCATCGCTCTGCAGCACTGAGCGGAGCGGGACAAATATGGGGAAACAAACAGAGGCACAGAAACGCTTCTATTCCTTTTCAGGGCCTGTGGTAGGAAGACATTTAGCATCCAGCTACCTTGCCCTGCTAATCTGTGAGATTCCCACGGTGTTGATTTTGGCTTCGTCGCAGCAGCAGCCCCGGCGCCCGGTGCTGTGAGGGGTATCTTGCATGAAAATTCCCAGAAACCAAGGGGGAACCACCTCTTCCCCCTCACAACGGCGCCCTGTTCAGTTAGTCCCACAACACCCTGGGAGGGCCAGACAACAGCTTCTGAGTGAAAACTACAGAAGTAGAAGAAGAGGACAGGCACCCATAAACTTTATGTTACTCAGTAAAAGTGTGAGAATATTTCAGTTGGTTTCTTAAGATCTCTACAATTCTAAAAATCTTTAATTCATTTTGACACTTAGTAACTTCAAGTCTGATTAGACACAGGTGCTGACAGAGAGTTTTTTTTATTTATTTATATAATTTTATCATCATCAACAACATTGACAGCTTCTTAGAATTCTAATCAACATCAGCACCATCCTCAAAATCATCATCATTATTGTCAGTCCCATCACATAGATTAACTGCATAGCTTCTGAAAGTTGAAATCTCGACGCGTTTATGTTTTTAAATCAGGGTAACTACGCTGAACATCAAACATTAACCAGTCGAGATTTCAACTTTCAGAAGCTACGCAGTTAATTCATGTGTCTAACAAAATTTGTGAGATTAGATTGTTATCAAGCTCTGGAGAAAATAACTTATCGTTGGACAAGCATCATGGCTTTTATATGATATAACAACATGAATAAGTTGAGGTCCCAAAAAAAAACCCGGAAATTTATGGATGCCTGTCCGCTTGGGGCTGCCATAGAAAACTAAGAAATTAATAATTTTGTTTTTTGTTGACTGCATTAAATATTCCACATGTATTTATTTTTCTCATTTATTTTCCAGTTATTGATCAACTGACTTGGTTCTTTCAGATATTCTTACTTTTTTCCGATACTTTTTTCCGAATTACGCTTTTTTTTATGTCGTTCTTATGACCTCACAAACGATAAGTGCATCTGACGTGAATAAATCATTTTTGAAAACTGTTATTACTTTTACCCCAGGACAGAACAGTAAGTTCTGGACCTCCCAACATGATCTTCATTATAGTCAGGCTCTGCGTGTATGTGTGTGTGTGTGTGTGTGTGTGTGTGTGTGTGTGTGTGTGTGTGTGTGTGTGTGTGTGTGTGTGTGTGTGTGTGTGTGTGTGTGTGTGTGTGTGAGGTTCTGCTTTATAATCCCATTTACAGCCATGTGAGATGTCCCTTGGTAGATTACAGAGAGCATGAAACACAAATGAGCAGAGACAATCAATCACGGAGACAAAGTTACGATCTCAGTTTAGTTTGGATTCATTAAGAGAAACACGGACAGAGGACGTCAGGCAGGAGGCATTCATTAGCTTTAAGGTCAAAAAACAGAACTTGTGTGTAAACGACTGCAGCTGATCACATGCAGTGACCCCTTCAAGTCGGGGTCATCCATCGAGTTCACCACTCACCTGAGGTCTCCACCTGCTGCAGGCTACCCCAGCTGAATGTCTTGAGACGTTGAAGCAAGTCACTCTTTTTCTGTGTTTTCAAAGGCAAGTTAAATAATGTACACGTTTAAGCAACAAGGCGATTTGAAGTTCTTTACGCGAGACATCAGTACTCTGTGACAAATGGAAACGGCAATAAGATAGAGGGAAACATTTAAAAAGTTATTAAAAATAAAGATTTTCTTGTGTGATTGAAACAGGAATACGGATATTTCATAAAATATCAGACTGCTCCTGTCATGATGTACATTTAACTGTGCTACAGTTGACTTATATTTTATTATTCCTAGTATGATATTAACATTGTGCCTGATATTACTTTAGAAATCTACAGGAACAAAAAACAGGAAGAGCCAGAAGACCTAACAGATGCAACTAGACTCAAGCTGTAAAGAGAAACAGCATTAGAAATTATATATTTATAACTTGACTTGATATCCTCTTGTAATAAATAGCTCCTTCCGCCTGCTTTTGAGACTGTGAAATACGGCTTATTTGTTTTAGCAGTGCTCAGTGTCAGAGCTGAGACCCAGCATGGCTCTGGTCCTGATGACAGACGAGTCCTACTTTTCTCTCTGTCCCCCATTTACAGGATAATGACCCAGAGAGAGAGAGAGAGAGCGAGAGAGTGAGAGACTGAGGAGGAGGAATTGAAAGAGAAATGTTAAATCCAGAACAGTTGGCTGTGAATTTATGACCACCAGTGAAGCGTACTCTGTCATCCCAGCTCTGCTGCTGAACTGGTTTCTCATAGTGGAGCAGCTAAATTTAGCCGTCCCCTGCGTCCCGGTGACTGGTGGAAGAGAGGGGGGAGAGAAACCATCACAAGGTCGCGGCGTCTCCTTCCCCATTGCGTTCAGATCCTGTGGAGTGAGTGCTCATACTTCTGAAACCTCTGCTCACGACAGTACACGAGCCGGTGTGATCACAAACAGAGTCATCTCCTGCTCTGCTGTAGACGAAGCTGGCAGCTCGCACTGATGTTTTATAGCTTCCCCCGCACCTCTCTTTTGAGGCTGGAGCTGTCATGCCCCGGCAGAGCAGCGAGAGCAGAGTGTGGCCTTGAAAGCTCGGGCCATCATTTATTCATGCGTCTGCATGCAGATGTCGAGACCGAGATGAGAGAGAGGGCTCCTGGCGGCTCAGAGGGCTGAGTCTCTAATGAGGAAACTCAAGCCATTTTACTCTTTCAAGGATAGATTGACATCTAGATTTGCCCCTCAGTGTCAGAGTCATTCCAGTTCTGTCATAAGTAGGCACCTTGTTTTATCCCCATGAGAGCTGCGCTCGTACCAGGTGACGCCACAGCCACCCTGTGAACCGTCTGCTGCTCACACAGAGCCGAGCTGCCTCTGCTGCAGCGTCTGCCGGCTCAGGGCCTCCTGGGAGCGTCGAGCAGCCAGGTACACCGTGGAGTCACATCGTTTGCTCCTCTTTCTCCCTCTCTTCCTCCTTTGTTTGACTTTGTTCTTCCAGAGGCAGCCACGGGGAGGAAGAGTGGAGAGAGGAGAGGAGGAAGAGAGCTGCAGCTCCTCTCATCTCTGCCAAGCTCTCCGGCTGTCTTCCTCTGGCTCTTTGTTATTCCTCCACTGCTTCACTCCCCGCCTGAAGCGACGGCTCCCTGGTGCACACAGATACCGCTGGGGTGGATCTGCCTGTGATGTGCTTATCATAAGGTTTGCCATCACCTGGGGGAGAGAGCCTGACTTATTGTTGCTTTCCAAACTGAGCAAATAAACACACATGGCATCCTTCATATTTCCTTTATTCTCATTTCACACCGCACTGTCTCAGCTCCTCCAAATCTCTGCTGCATTTCTTCCACTCTTTCTTTTGTTCTGCAGTCTGTGAGGACGGCTCTGAATGTTGCCGGTACAGATATTCATGCCCCCAGAAATCACCTGACACTGATTTGGAGCAGGTTGGCAAGTCACTGCCCCCTCAATCTGTCATCCTGGCACATTTCCAGGTGTGAGGGACTGACGGACTCTCTCTCTCTCTCTCTCTCTCTCTCTCTCTCTCTCTCTGTCTTTTCTTGCATCACGTCTTCCCCTCTGACTGAAAATGTGCTTCATGGTAAATATGAGGCGGAGGATATTGAGACGCTCTCTAACTCCTGCGCTGTGTGGTGTGTGCGGAGCAGTGCTCTACTGCCATCTTGTGGTCGTATGCATAACTCTCCTGCATCAAACAGGCAAAAACTACTCTTTTGTTGCAGCTGTCACAGAGCAAAAACTCAGCGTTTGTCATTCTTATTTTCTTATTTCAAGAAAAAACAAAAACAACTTTATTCTAAAGCATTTTTGTACCACAATTTAGCCAATGTTTTTGTGCAAGTTAGACTGCATGCTTGTAGTATGAAAGTGTTTTGATTGGTCAGAAGAATAGAAAAGCGCTACACGAGTACTAGTCCATTTACCATTTGGCTTAATTGATGTTCAGTAATAACAACATTTCAATCTGTCTGTTCCAGGTGAAGCTGCCTTTCCCTGTAGATCAAATCACGAATCTTCCACGGAACGACTTCCAAATGTTGGTGAAAATGCACAAACTGACCTCGGAGCAGCTCGAGTTTATCCATGACGTGAGGCGGCGGAGTAAGAACCGCATCGCCGCGCAGCGCTGCCGCAAGAGGAAGCTGGACTGCATCATGAACCTGGAGTGTGAGATCAGGAAGCTTGTGAGTCAACATTTTTTATTTAATACTATACCTGCCTCCAGATGTCATCTGTCTGTGAGACTTCATGTTTTCATTAAACACTCTGAACCTGGGACAGCAATAAACCCCTAATCAATAAAGCTCTGGACATGAGGTGATGATGCACATTCCCACCACTAGGGGATCCTCTGATCTCCATGAGTGGGAAGCTGCAGCTCATCAATTTGTCGTACTAGCCACACAAAAAAATATATTTTTGTGACGTATCTTTCATACATAAGACATTTACCACCAAAGATTTACAATGTGTAATACTTGACCGTTAAATAAGAGCAGCACAAGATTTGTTGTCACATAACACTTCTTCCTCATGTACAGGACAAGATGAAGAGAGAAGAGAGAGAAGTACCTCTGTGCCCACAGGGGTCGCCAAAATCGACACAAGCCAAAAGTTCTTCATAGGACCTTTAAATTAGTTGTCAGTAGAAATGTTTGTTGCAGTTTGTTACTGCATCCTTCAAATTGGGCCCCTCCTCCTGGGCTCATGGCCGCCAGAAGCACAAGCCCACTGCAGGGTTAGCTTGTATATTTGAGGCTTGTACTACACTGTAAGCTAACTGAGAAGATTACATTTGTTGTAATGGAAAAGCTGATCAATTAGCACGCTAGCACAAGCTAACCACCGGTGTTTGAGGCCTGCCTGTCCAACAGACAGCAGGCCAACTCTGTGTTTGCGGATAGACGACCTTTAGTTAATTCTCATTTTGGAACAAATTTTATCCGTGTGGCGTTTCACCTCATTGATTGTATTTCACTTCTTTGCTGCTAAGTCCAAATAGGCCAAATTCACCAGTTTGTATGGCGTCCAATGAATTGTATCCATTCCCAAACTCACCTGCCTGCTGTCATTAGCTGGGGGAAACACATCCACTCCCCGCCCAGAAACATCCCGAGTCAACCAAAAATTCAGAAAGCAGGCAGAGAGAGCAGAGTCTCTGAAGACACAGTCAACACCACAGTGAATGGGAGCTTTATTTTCTACTGTTGTAGAAAAGTTGGTCACTTTCTGTGTGTGTTTGGTTCCAGGTGCATGAGAAGGATAAGCTCCTGACGGAGAGGAACCAGCTGAAGGCGTGTATGGGTGAGCTGTGGGAGAACTTCTCCTGCCTGTCTCAGGAGGTGTGCAGGGATGTGCAGCTGAGCCCAGAGCAGGTCCAGTCTTTAAACCACTACTGCCCCGTGATGCGGCCTGCCAACTCCACTACCAGCAACCACAACAACAGTGCCGCCCACCAGCCCAAACCCGCCCCCCTCAGCCTCACCACCAACAACACCACCACCAGCATCGACCTCACCACCCACTCAGGCTCGGCCACACCGGAGCCGAGGTCACCAGGCCCCTCTGAGAGCGAGCCCGAATCGGCCGTCAGGAACGGGGCGGACAGAGAAATGGACGGCCAGGACGCCAGCTTGTACACAAAGTCCGGGCTGACCGTGGACAAGTCCAACCAGGCGGTGACGGTGGATTTTTGCCAGGAAATGACTGACAAATGTACAACTGATGAGCAGCCGAGGAAGGACTGCACTAATTAGTTCTCTGTGTTTGTTTTTGATGTTTTTTATTATTTAATTTTACTCTTCTGACAAACCCTCGCTCTGGGTTGTTGAGACGGTCAGCCTCTGCCAGTGTTCACTGAAAAAAAAAAACAAGCTTTGTTTGTATTTATGTCTTTTTGTGCTGTTTCGTTTTTTTTTGGTTTTTTTTGAACGGTTGACACTAAAGTTGTCTTAACAGCAATACTGTTCTCCAGGTATTCTCCTTTTACCATGACAGAGTGGGAACTTCTCACCAAACCCTTACAATGGTGCTAAACTCGCCCCGGCAGCAGTGGAGGCTCCGTTCTCCAAACGTTCACAACTCAAAGTCAAACCTCATCGGACCTAAACAGCAGCAGCTCTCTGTCTCTCTGTTCCTGCCTTTTATCTTCTTTCACATTTGCTATTTTTTATTTCCCACTCTGTCTCTATCAATCTTTACTCTACCTCTTTCTCTCTTCTCGCGCTCTGTCTGTGGTTCTTCTCTCAATAGATATCTCAGTGGCCCTTTTCGTCACAGCAATTCAAACTCAGGAAAGAAAGAAAAACAAATCCTCTGAATGTTCAACCTAATTCATGACAAATGAGAATACAGCTTTCTGTACGCGAGGGATGCAGCTAGACTGTAAAATGTTCATATGCAAAAATGTCTTCAAGCGTCTCGCATTTGTATTTCTGTACAGGAGAACTTCTTTGTAACTAAAAACATTCCTCCTTTGCCTTCCTCAGCACTGAATTGAAAGGTTAAAAAAAAAAAGGTTTTTGCAGGTGGTTAAATGGCTATTTTTATTTCCCACTCATCAGCAATACCATTGTATTTGGATGTTGTGATGGTGACTTTCAAGTGCTTGTTAGGCAGAAATGTACATAGTATGGAGCATGATGACTGTAACAGTGATTTTTGTACAGGTAGAGGCTTAGATGTTTCTTTTTCACCGGGGTTATATCAAGCACCTTTTTCTAAGGGAAAAATCTTTGCTTTGCTGTTTCCTGTCCTGCCTATCGAATGCTCCCCGTCACGGCGGGTGTTCATAAACTCAGGAAATCAGCTCTAATACACATGTGGACACACACACGATAGAACATACAGACACATGCGTCAACACACAGAGTTTTGAGCGCCATGCATGTATAAAAATTTGACGTTCAAAGACGTGTTTTTGAGCTCAGGCCAGCTCCTGTTTCCCCACTTTGACTCCTCTTTAAATGTGAAAAAAACAAGTTCTGCCTTGTGTTTTTTGAAGAAAAATCTTTTTTCTTATCAGTATTTAAAGATGCTATTTGTGTACACGATCGTACAGACCTTTTAAGGTTTTCTTCCCTGTTGCCAACTAAAGCTAAAAAGTGACAGATACTTAAAAAAAAAATTCAAACTGATCCTAAAATAATCACCTCTTGAGAAAAAGGAGAAAGAAAATTGACTAAATTCAGGCACTTTTTTTCCGCCCCCAAGCGCTCAGAGCCGTTTAGCACTTCAATTAGGGTCTTTATTTTAATTCAGGCTCCTTAAAAGTCTGAAACTGGAGCACTTCATTTGGCACTTCAAGAGGAAAAATCATATTTGTATGATAAAAAAAAATGAATATACCATTAAAATGATCTTTATGAAAAAGACGTATCTGAGACACAAAAGGAAGCTAACGATTTAGTATAAGATTATTCACGACTTATATTTGTATTTCTTTAGGAAATGAATAAGCTAATTCAGATTTCATTTGACGTGAAAACAGTGTATGTGTTTGTCCAAACGATTAAGTAACAATCATATAAGATAGTAACCAGTTTGCCCTAATTGTGCATTTGTTTGAACATCCTGCTTGGTGACGTGCATGCATGCTCCCTGTAGCTATAATGAGTCTTAGTTTGTCTAGCTTCTGTTTGCCTTGTGACTTTTCTCTGGAGCTTTTAAAATGATATTTTTAAAATTTCTATGTATAAACAAGCTGAATTATGTCAACCCTCACTAGAGGCTTGCTTTATGTAAAAGCAGGTTGATTTTAATTGGAATGTGAAGCTTTATTCGTCACTCTTTAAAGCCCCAATCCAAGAAAACGGCCCTCCCTCTTAGCGTGACTAGCTGAAGCTAATAACAGGCTAGCCACTGTTTCATTAGCAAGAAAACTTCTCTTTCATGAAACTTTTCTGCTATGGTGTTAATGTGTTAGAGGAATGTGTTCCCAAAGTTTAACAAATTAGTATTTACTACAGTACTTTCAATTAGAAATGTAAACCCCAAGTCTTTAAAAAAAGCAAACGCAGCTTTAAAGAAGCTTAAAACAAACAGTTTGATACAAAAATAATATTTATGATAATTTTTTGCTGAAGCAATTTTTTTTAACTTTGATTTCATACAAGGGAAGTTATAAGAAAATGTATGAAACAAAATAATTATACAGTTGAAGCATTCATGCCAAAAACAGGCTAACTAGCATTTCAGACATGTTTGCTAACGGAACATGAACAAAGGCAAGAAAGTACCGTAGTAAATACACCCCCAAAAAAGTATTGTAAACCCCCTTAGAGTGATCTAAAAAAGATCAGATTGCTGTGCTAGTTAGCTAGCAGTAAGTTTTGTAACACTTCGTTTCAGTTGATTTATTTTAGGTTGGTTAACAAACCCAGGACAGTTTGACACAAAGTGTTAGTCCTTTGAATCATTAAAGTGACTAAATGTTGTATATTTCAATGATTATTTGGCCGAATTAATCATGGATTTGGGCTTTAAAGTTAAGATGAAACATTTTAAAGTCCTCCCCCCTGGACTTAAACTGATGTAAATTTTAGATGTAGTTAAAAATATGATCTCACATGTGAGACTCTTTCTGTTATACAGCCAAACAGAGTTAAGTGTATTTTAAAAATCTGTCTTTAAATTGTTAAAAGACTTTTCCCTACTTCGTAGAGTACATAGACCCCGCAAAGACACGGACACATGCACACGTACACGAACAGCACACACACACACACACACACACACACACAGAGTACACACACATGGGGCACAGCTTGAGTGCAGAGCAGTAATGGTGGTTCGGCCCATCTTTTATTTGTGATCTTTTCATTCTTGTATGCATTTTATCTGAAGTTAAACAGTATTTACAGTATTAATGTGCAGATTCTACCAGGTTCAAGCAACAAAACTAGAGAGGAACCGACGCGTCTACGTTACAGAGGCTTCATTTCTGCAAACGTTATGCAACTCGTTTTATGTTCATTTACTTTTTTATTAGCTTGATGTTAAATTGAGGAAGCCTGGTTTTGAATCAGAGAGCATCAACTCTGATATATGTTGTTTTTTTTTCTGTCTGGAGAAAATAGATTTATGAACATTGTGTTGTAGCAGAAAGGCCCCTGGAAGTCTCAGATGCCCTCATAATACGACAGCGACCACTTGCTTGTTTTTAGCATACTGCAGAATATCTGTAACAACTATTTCATAATTCAACTTAACAAACTCTTAGAGTCCCACAGAACTTAGATGCATAGATAATTAAACAAATTAAAGCTAAACCTCCAGTCAGAAAAGCTTTTCATCCAGACCGCTAAGCTCTCCGATTCTTTGCATCTTTGGCTCCAATGAAGAGACGAGGTAATGTTGGATTACTCGATTGTTTTCACTGTTGGTTAAGGGGTCAGTTCACTCAAATGACTAAAAATAGTTCAATAAATAAATAGCTATTAAACTGGCTCTCATTTCTTGGATATAGTACCTATTTGGACCACATTGGAAGTTTATTTTTAAGTTCCGAGTTAAACGTATTCAGGGAATTTAAACAATCAAAATAAGAAACCAGGACCAAATTCTAAATTTAACGTCCAAACGCTGGGTGTAAAGATGGACTTAAAAGAAAAGACGAAAGTCTGAGTTTACAGTTTGAATTCTGATAAGAGAGGCTAAATTTTGATGGGAAGGATACATTTTGTAGGGGGTAAAAATCTGGATTTTAGATTTAAGATCTGGATTCTAAAATTGGAAAGTCTGCATTTTGTGATCAGAGTGGATAACAGGGAGATCAACACTGTTATTCTGAGAATTAATTAAAAGATCTGAAATAAAATACATGCTGTGAGAGCAGATTAGAGTGTATATTCTGAGTTTAATGTCCAGATTCTGAGATTAACTCGGACCTATAAAATACAATTTTCACATGTGGACCTCTTTGTTTTCTGTACTTGAGTCATCTCGTAACGCAGATAGTTTTTTATTCAATGGTTACAAACTTGTTACTGATTACTTTGGTATATTTTGTGTCCTGAGATCCTGTTACTTATTTTCCCTGTTGGTCTGGATAATCATGTTTTTGTTGACTTTGTTTCAAATGAAAAGTTGAATCTAATCAAATTTTCACTAACCTCTGGTCTGTTGGGATGGTTACAAAAATGTTAGACTGAAACCAAAACTTTCTGTGTGGTTTGATACTGTCAGAAATAAGAATTCTGATTTTTGTCGTTTGGGTGAACTGATCCTTTAGTGTCTCAGGGTGTCAAGCATTTAAACCTGCTCTTTATCTCCCTCTGCAGCAGACTTTTATCTTTTCATCTTTTCATTTAACTTTATTTGTTTGAGCCTCAAAATAGATTTGTTAACGAAACTTAAAGCTGCAGTAATTGATTTTTGGCCACTTGAGCTAAAAGCTAAAAGCATCATACACATTCATTTATAGTCATGTTTATGTCTGCCTGAATGTACGTCCAATAGACACTCAAACTTTTAGGTTTCTTTTTGGTCAAAACCACCACCTCCAGTATTTTTACCAGCTGCAGCTAAATCTGTATCTCTGCTGTTTGGCGCAGCTTTCGTAGCGTACAATAACTTTTTCACGTACAGTATTTGGCAGAATATCTTGGGTTAATAACCAGAAACAACTCGTTCTTCACTAAAAACAACACACACACAGTCATCTGATCCATTTTGAATACAAATCCATTAGTGCAGCTTTAAAACGATGTGGTTTATAATTCTATGCATAAAACCTGAAGTTAATGTAACCATTTAATTCTTAGATTCGAGGAATCCTCCAGGTTTCTTTGTGCAGGCCAAACGTTTTTTTTATTTTTGGCTGATGCCATTACAACAGGTTGATTTAAATACCTTGACATGTATAACTGAATGCTCGTACCTTTTTGTTGTGGATTTGTTTTTTTTTTGTTGCTGCTTCTCTGAAACAAACACTGGCTTTTCAACTCCAAAGGTTGTTCTATAAGAAAACGTATGAACAAAAACATGCCTTTCTCACAGATTGCTCAACTTTATTGAAAAAATAAATTTAAAAAATCTGGTATCCTGGTTGAACGCGCAGGCTGAGATCATTAAGTAACATTGAAAATGGAAAATGTTTACAAATAAGTGTCATGTCATGTTTGATAAATGTTTGCCATGTTAAACTGATGGTCGCTTCAATCGGACTGCTTCTTGGTAAAGAGACAAAGAATGAGTTTCCTCACCTTGTCTTTAATCCAACTGTTGGGATGGGTCAGCATGGATACACGTGCACCTCCGATATTTGCCTTAGAACTTGCAGAGGCCATAGTTCACATTCAAATGAAGTGAGTGTATGCAGGGGCCCGGCCCCCATCCCTGAGTCACCAGTGCGGACTTTCTCACACTTATCTACCTGTGAAATCCTTCATACCTCTCATAACTGGTCAATGACTGTATCAGCAAACTGCATCAGGTGTTTTTTCTACATGCTTTTTACACAGATTCTATGGATTATTGTATTAGTAGATTTTTGGTGCATCATTTTTAATGTAATAGCTCTTAAGCTTGTAGTTCAAGTTGTTGTTTTATTCTTTCATTTTTCTAGACAACTGTTTTGTGTTAATATTGTCAATTTCAAATAGCTGTCATTTGCTTATTCTCTACTAAGAGTTCTTACCTTTATCATTTTTAAATGCTACATGACCCTAATGAATTAAAATGACTTAATAACCATTGTAAATATGGTATTGTGCAAACCCCATTTTCATTCATTTCAATTGCTAGTGTTCTATAAATGACTTTTTTTGTCTAGACACCATTTCTCTTTATGAAATAAAGAAACATGCATATCATCTTCTGCACTTTGTGATTTTTTTTTGCAAAAATATGACGAAATGTTGGTTTCATTTATAAGCAGCCTTTGTTGATCCTTTTGTCCACTTACTTTCTTCATAGTTTGGAGCCGTCAAAGCCTCAGGTAAGAAACAATAATTAGCCATTTGGTGAAATTCATGATCAGTGGACGTATTTTGATGCCAAGCATTTAGCTCCAAAGTGGTTAATGCAGCCTCTGCAGGCAGGGCTTCTCGGCCCCATAATAAGATCTCACATTGGGCCTGTCCGCCACAGCCTCAGCCAACCCTGGGATGTTACTATTGCTTAAGCTTAAAAAAATTAATTCTATCCAATCGCAAAAGATGCTTCAAAGAAAAATGGGTTAATCAAATTACAAACAAACTCCTCACTGTCTCAATAGCACATATTATTTTAAAAAGTTTTGTTAGTGGTTCCCACTATTCCCCCCGCTACTACGGCCCTGTTTGCAGCCTGTTATCTGCTGCTGGCTGAACCAATCTAGTGGAGCAATTCCAAAACTTCTTGACCCCAATAAAGGACAATAGGGCCCAAGCTTATTGACACTTGGATTCCATTTAAATGCAGCAGGTTTTTAAATGTGCAGGGATACAAACTTAGAGAAGATAAAGACATGACAATGTCATCTTATGACAAAAAATCAGGACAACAAAAGCATTTAAAACATAAGTTTAAATTTGTCAGATATTTTTATGACCAGAATTAGGCTTCCTTCTCGGTCAAACGTTCAAACTGCAGAGCCCTTTTTCGTCTCTAGCTCGTTCTTTTTGATAAACAGACATAAATACATTTGAAGAGTTCTCTTTGTTTATTGTGGCCGCCAATTCCACAATCTGTAATTAAAATCTTTAATCAAATATCATTGAAACAAGGTATTTTTTGTCTCATCTTATGAGCAATCACATAAATGCTTTAAGCCAAAAACTTATTGGGATTCATATTTGATTTGCAGTATCCAAAAATACACAAAACACTAAAGAGCTAGAAGTTTGCAATCTGTCAATACAAAAGTCATCAGAAGTTGGAGATATAATTTTGACAAAACATGAAGCATCTTTTTTTACCTCTTAATGTCATAATGTGAAATAGATACTACATAGACATATTGTACATATGTCTATGCAGTATCTATTTCAACGTATTTTCGTATGAAAAGAAAGCAGATCCATCGGCCCCTTTAGAAATCCTGTCAGCCTGTAAGCGCTCGTCCCGTAACAGTCTTTGTCGTTTTACTTTTTCATGATAGAAGATAGCTCCAGGATCATGCTCTGAAAGAAAAAACAAGATCAGACAGTAAATGATCATTTAAATCACAGATAAAACCACATTGTCTTTAAACAGCATCCAGCACAAATTCATTTAGTAATAGTTAGATTAACCATTCAGCCACTGCATTATTACTGTTAATTTGTTAAGTCAACGTACAATAACTACTTAATAATTCAGCAAATACAAGATAGTTTACTCCTTCAGTCACTGCACTTTTTACCTATTTATCTAGAAACTTTTTAATAAGTCACTGAAATATAAGTACTTGTGTATTCATCCAGTCACTGAACTTTAACTGTTACTGTACTTATTTAAAGAGAGGACATGTGATACCCCTTCTCCACCTTTTCAAACAGTCCCCTGTGGTCTAAATGAAACATCTGTGCTGTGCTTTGGTCAAAATATAACATGAATCAAGCACCAGAGAAGGTTTGTGACCCTGTATAAACCAGCTCTCTCAGAATGCTCCGTTTTGGTGTGTGTGTCTCTTTAAATGAAATAAGCCCCCCCTGAGTTTTCCTGGTAGACATCAATCCTCTGTAGAGAGAACAAAAATGGCGGACCTGCACAAAATTTTTGTTCTAGGCTGGGGGTGGAGTCCATGGGTGGAGATACCAGGGGAGGGGATTGTTTTTTACCAGAATCCCACTGTGACATCACAAGGAGAGCACATTTGAAATCTGTGTTGTAAGACTTATGGAGACTACAAACAAAGGACTGGATGGGTTTATTTCACATTTTGTGGGTCAGTGGTAACCCAAATATATGTTCAAAAACACTGTAGAAAAGGATTTTTCATAATATGTCCCCTTTAACCGTTTATTCTTGTCTGTCCATAGTAAAGCTATTTCAGTTGCTGTAAAACACTTTGAATTGCTTTTGATTTGTATGAAAGATATCTATATAAATAAAACTTGATTTCTCTACTCGTTTAATGTAGCACAAGTTTTTCTAATAGCCAGATGTTTTATACAGTATGTGACCAGATGTTGTAACGCTGCTGAATGGGATTGCTGCCAACAAAGTTTCGTTGTGCTCTTTTATACAATGACAATAAAGTGCTTATCTATCTGAAATCTACCACTATAAAACCTTTATTTAAGCCACCAAAGTCATTGAGGTTTCCCTCATTTACAACGATGCTGAGATACAAAAAAAAGGGCACAAATCAAACTACAAAGATTCTCAGGATGATCTCAGTAAAAAACAATCGCACACTGTGGTGAAGTGGTTTGAGATCACGGTCTTAATTTGTCCAAACAGAAAGAAGAGTGTCAATCTGAGTGTGTTGTAAAGTATTCCACATTTCTGGAGCGTAAAAGAGGGGGGGATCAATTCATCCCCCTATTACACTTCTTTGATATTCATATTGAAAGTGAAATGTCCCCAAGGCGTAAATATTGCGCTTTGTAATGGCAGTCATTATTTACCCTACAACAGCATAATATGGGTGTCTGAGTCTGTGAATTAACATTGTGTTACAGTGTTGCAGAAGAACGTCAGGAGAGCAACAGCGGGGGTTCCACATACACACACATTTGGACATGCACACACACAGCAATGCTCTCTCTCTGCTGGCTCCGTTGATACCATCTAACCTAGCGTCATAGTCAAGACCACACTAACCGAGACAAAGACATATCCAAGACCGAGACAAAACCAAGACATGATGAGACCAAGACAGAGACGATAAATATGACTTAAAAATCATCATCATGTGTGCAGGGGGCGTGTCACTCACTTAGACCGTAACACTGGGAAGGTTGAGGACATAACCTGGGCATAAAAGTCCAACTACTTTCTTCTAGAAAGGGGTGTTTCCTCTCTTAATCACTTGGAAAAATAGCCAATCAGTGATGGTCTTGACCGGTCTTGATTTCGTAGAAAAATGCTTTCGATCCCGAGATGAGAACTGAGACCTTCAAGTAGATACATTTTGAGTACTACAGTACTAGTCTTACTTCTCGAGAAGGGAGGCGAGGTTTTTCCTCCACCAAAAGGGGGCATGAGGGGAAAGTTGGAAAACCATCTGGTCTAACCAAACTTCAACACAGCAGCATTAAATCATTTCATCACATGGTCTGCTGTAGACGGTGGTTGCATGTGTTTCCTGTGGTCTATTCTCATTTTTCAGTTTAATTAATTTATTTCGTTTACAGGTAAAATAAACTTTGTATTCTTCTTTTGTTCTGAGCACCTACTTCATTTTCCCTTTGTCTTATTTAGTGTATTTGTAAAAGTTTTTTAAATATAATAATTATTGGAATTTCCATTATTTTCCTATAAAATGCAAAACATGAACATATATGATTCGTCTTAGATTAGAAAATTAAAATAAAAGTAAAAAGAAAACACTGTTACTACAATTTTGGGGTTGTTGCCCAATACTTGTACAATAATTGTTGCTATACTACTACAACTCACATGTGAGAAACTGCACCCACACATAATGGATGATTATGTTAAGATAAAGAAAGATATGCATTTACTAAACTCACTGCTTTCTGTGATTTAGTTTCAGTTTTTAATAACTAAATGTCTTTATAACAAGATTATTTGTCCCAACTCTTTGTAAATCAAATAACAAAGAGAGAAAAAGAGAGATGTATTTCTAGTTTAGATTTCTTTCCAGCAGAGGGCAGCAGAGACCTAACAAAGATAGATGCAAACCACTTTTACAAGATGTGGTTTTAAAAAAACAACTCAGTAAACAGTTATAACACATTTTTATTGTCTGCTGTTGGCCAGACATCAGAAGGAAATACAGATGACAATGTGTAACTTTAATGGCATCACTTCTTAGTTTCATTTCTTTTATGGACTCAGAAAAGCCACATGACAACATTGTGTAAAAGAATTGAATTAAATGAAGTGATCTGATAAGGAAAAATAAAATAACTGTGGATATAAAAAGAAAATATGTACTTGTATACTTGTAATATGTATGTATGTGTTTTTATATCACAGTCATTCTGTGTCAATTTATGTGCAATGTTAAGCTGCGTGCAAACTAAAGTGTGCTAACATTAGCCTGCTAACATAACAATGCAGGACACAGGCAATTGCAGCTTAATGGTGTTTAATGATGGTGCGTTCTAATTCATAACTGCCTCTTGTGAACGGGAGTGGAGAGTGGTTGGAGGTGTGTCGCTAGAGGAGAGCGGAGGCTTCAGAAAAGCGGAACTGTCGCCAAACAGAAGTTTGTTTTGGTTTCATGCTGGCTCAAAGTTGCACATTCTTCCTTTAACTTTTTTTGTTACAAATGAATTCCCTATAACTGCACCACCACTTTGCATATAAAGGCTTTATAAATATTCCATATTTTCCATCCTGGTGTTTATCAAATTTTAAATCGAGTTAACCTCTTTTTATTGACTTTTATTCACGAGTCGCCCAAATAGATAAATTCATTTTTGGAAGGGCTGCAGATTAAAATTAGGAAAACATGGGAAGTTTTTTCTCTTACCATGGACATCCTCCTCCCGCTGGATGGAGGCGGTGGAGTCGTCATTGGACTCTCCCCCTGGTTTAGGTGCTGGGTCTCTGCATCCGTCCCGCTCTGAGAGTCGGCGCTGTCAGACGGAGAGGCCAGCTTCCCCTCTGACATTCCTCGAGACATGAAGCTGCACTTCCTGGCTGTGGGGTAGTGACCGCTCTCTGGAGAATCACTCGTGTCACTGAACTCCTTGCACACACTCACTTTGCTCTGCTTCCTCTGAGGGATCCTCAGGGACGCTGGGATCTCCATGTGGCCCCCCATCAGTGTGGGTCTTGGTCCTGCGTACTGAGGCTGCCCTGAGCTTTGAAGTCCATTTGATTCGTTGCTGCTGCTTGAAGGCATCCCGTTGTCGAAAGTAGGCCGTCGCTCCAACTCTCCCAGCTGATGGAGAGCCTGGATGTCCACTTGGCTGGGACGCTGGTTGGAGCTGGCCGACCCCTCCTGATTCTGAGGGGCCCCTGGGACAACACTTAAAGGCTCCCAATGAGCGTCAGGCACAGCATGACAGGTCCTCTGTGTGAGCTGCATCAACCTCTGAGGCGAGGAGTTAGTGAGCACACAGACCTGTTGCACCGACGAGTTTTTCTTTGACCTGTACACGCTGTCGTCGTCTCCATATTTGTATCCATACAAGCTCTGCTTGATCTTTTTCACCCCCAGGTGGAAAATCTCCAGCAGGTTGAGGAATAAAGAAACCCCAGCTATAACCAGCATGAACACCATGAAAATGTTCTTCTCTGTCGGCCGAGACACAAAACAATCAACACTGTTGGGGCAAGGCAAGCGCTCACATTTGTACAGAGGAGACAGTCCGATCCCGTACAGAGCACACTGACCAATAATGAAGCCCACCTCCACCGCAGATCTCGTTAAGATATGGAACACATATGTGCGCAACAAGGAGCCTGTGAGGGGAGCTTTCCTTACTTTCTTCTGTTCGTCTAGTTTTCTGAGCTCTCGCTCTATTCTCTTGTGGTCCTCTTGGACGGGGTCCTTCCCCTCCAGCTCAGCTTTCAGACAGGCTTTCTTTCTGTGCCTCTCCTTTTCCAGGGTCCTCAAATGGTACAAGGCATGCCCCATGTAAACCAAGGACGGAGAGGACACGAAGATGATCTGCAGGACCCAGTAGCGGATGAGCGAGATGGGGAACGCCTGGTCGTAGCAGACGTTCTTGCAGCCCGGTTGCTCGGTGTTGCAAACGAACTCGCTCTGCTCGTCATCCCACACATCCTCGGCTGCGACACCGAGGACAAGCATCCGGAAGATGAAGAGGATGGTGAGCCAGATCTTGCCCACGATGGTGGAATGAATGTGGACCTCTTCCAATATACTCCCCAATAAATTCCAATCACCCATCTTCTGTCACATTGTCATCATCTGTCAATGCATAAATACGTTATCTGTAGGTTTTCCATCAAATTGAGATCAAAGAAGCGATGAAAAAAATGGTTTACTTACATGTTTTCTAGGGTCCTTGTCTCAAGCGTTCAGCAGAACGCCAGTATAGAAGAGCAGATAAACCTGTGCAAACATCTGAGCTCATTGGTGATCTCCGTGGAGACTGATCAGACCCCACTGTGCAGTGTGGCTGACACTATTTTTGATGCTGTTGCAAACTGGGACTCCAGTTTGAAGCCATTGATCCACCACATGGTCCTATAATGCCCTGAGGGTCAGTTTCATCCTGACACTTTTAAGAGGACACTACACTGGAAATAACAACGACAGACATGTCAATACACCCACATGTACAATGTGTTCAAGAATTTTCCTTATTGTACAACAGTTTGCAACAGTGAACTCTTAACTGTGTTGAGTTTGTTTTCACCCTTTCTCTGTTTCAAAATGTATCCAAAGAGTAGCCCATTAGGAACATTTTTCTAGGTTTTGTGTGGGAACTGGCTGGCCTGCAAAGAGTCCTGACCTCAATTGAAACCTTTGGGGTGGACGTGAACTTTAAGTAGTATGGGAGGTAGAGCCTTCAGTTATCAGGCCTCTGCCAATTTGGAATGATCCACCATTCAGGGTCAGGGAGGCTGACACCTCGGCTTAAAACTTTCCTTTTTGATAGTTATTGCTGGCTCAGACTTGGACCAGCTCCTGGTTATGCTGCTATAGGCTTAGACTGCAGGGACACCTGACACACTGAGCTCCTGTCTCTCCCTCTCTCTTCATTAACTATGTGCTCCTGTCCCCTTGTTGCATCATGTTACTAACTATATAACTTCCCCAGAGTTTTTTGGGCTCTCTCTCATGATGAGGTGGATCATTGATGTGGACCTGTTGCCTAGGAACTGTCTGACTTCAGCTACCATTGAAAGTGCTTTTTGAAACACATTTTTTACAAAAAAATATAAAGAAAGAAAAATAGTTACTGATACTTGAAAACAGAAACTTACTGGACTGAAGCAAAATATAATGAACCCATGTGTTGTGGCTTATTACATCGTAGAACCATGTTGAAAATGTATGAATCAGATTTGATACATCATGTATTTAATGATTTTGTCAATCATTGCTGCACTTAATACATTATGTATTCCACAATAAAGGTTTTTCTCTTTTGCATATTTAAGTTAACTAATTCAAGATTGAAACCTCATAATTATCTATGAACTATCTCATGAAGAGTAAGACGACAAACTATCACTTGAGAAGAAAACATCCTGTATACTCTTGCTTAGCATCAACAATTTATTAGAAAACAAAATCACCTTTTGGTCCCTCTGAACCTTTGTCAAGTTTACTTTTGTGTACCAACATTGTGGTGATGCTTAGAAGCAGTCTGTCGGGTGTTTGCCAAATGTTTGTTTTCCTTCCATCCTTCCTCCGCTTCATATCACTTGTTACAACACTCTACTCCCCCTCCCCCTCTTGGGTGCTGGCCTGGTTTCCAGGACTTTGTGGCCCACTTCATGAATATTTGTGTCATGCTGATAACAGTATAGGGTGCTACCTCATACATTATCTTCCCCTGGTGCCAACTGGAGTCGATCTTTTTTAATTCATTTGGCCAATTTGCCAATATTGTCTTACACAGATTACATCACTCTGTCAATGAACCAAGCTGACCCCCTGAATAAATAAATAAAACTTTATTTGCACAATATTCACATCATTTGTGTTCCATGCTGTTGTTAAGCACTGGGCTAAATTGAACAAAGAGCTGTTCGGGCCAACAGATAAAATGCTTCATTTGATTAACAGACATAAGGAAATCGTCCTGTACATGAATCGGGCATGTAAACATTATAAACTTCAAACCAATTAAGCACCGACCTCTTACACCAATACACCTATTAAAATAATATCCAAAATAGAAAACTGGACTAAAATAGCCCAACCTGTCAGACCCATAGCTTCACCCAAGGTTTATTCTTACAGTTGTTTGAGTGTTTTAGAAACTAAAATCTGAACACCTGTGCTCTGAATTCATCTGAGTCTGAAGGGGGTTTTCCTCCGCCGGTATGAGGAAAACATCAGTTAAGGACTAATATTAATTTGAGGGTTTGTTAAGTCGGTGTATCCTAAAGAGAGAGAAATGCTGTAAATGCTGCATGAGTAGCAGACATCAGCACGTAACAGAAGTAGTGTGTGCAGTGCGGAGTCTGACACCAAAAAGTGCATCAACAACTAACACTGATGATTTATTTTACTGTGTAGTGATCCATATTGTCAGTTCTGTTGAAATCTTATTTTTCACACTTCAAATTCTTTTTCAAAACAGTATAAAGAGGAAACACTTCACACTCCGACGATGTGGTTTCAAACGGCCGTCCATCTCCTGTCAACTCATCTGATGGAGGGGGTAAGCGGGTCCCCACATCGTAGAGCAAAGAGTTCGTGTGGGGATCGATCCGCTGACTCTGCGTTCACGTCTTCCAGCGCTACAAAAACAGCGCATGCACACCTGTGTTGTTGGTGTGTAGAAATGTTCCAAACACAAGATCCGTTTTCATGAAACAATCCTCCTCACAGTCTCAAGTGATCAGGGGTCCATCTTCTTAAAAAGCTTCATGAGCTGGTTGAATCTGTGAGCAATCTGTGAAAAGGAAAATCAGTTATTGGATGATTCCCAAACACAGCCTGTAAAGTGAGAAACCGACCGACGTTCTAAAAACATGGACTAACCTGCGCCGATGGTTTATTCAGTTTCTCTGACAGAGCAGAGAAAGTGTCGCGGGAAGCTCCTTTCTTCTTCAGTTCAACCAGAATAGCTCGATCCTCATCTCTAGAAGCAGCAAAAAAAAAAAATTGAAATCTTAATTTTTTATTTTTTAATGCAACCATCAAAAATTGTTGTAAAACCCTCTGCACACACGTTAAGGAACACATGATTAATTCACACACACATATGATCTCCTTTCTAGATGATGGTGATTCACTCATATTTCCCTAAACATTACGAACAAGCTGTATTTGCGACAGTTTCCCACATCTCGATACTCCCACAGGCCCCCAGGTATGTTAATAACTCCTCCCCTAGCCTATTATTACAACCTTTTTTAAAAATGAATTCATAAAATTGCTGTGCACGAGAGAGAGACAGAGAGAAAATAGAGAGAGAGAGAGAGAGAGAGCCGCTGTCCCTACATCCCTAATGTTAATGCACTGATTGAGGAGCCACACTGCTGCCCTAACTGTAGCTTGACATGCCTTCGTTTCAATATTTAAATTCTGCAGCTGCTCTCCTCCAATGCTGTCCTTCTCTTGTAGTTTATCATTGTTGTGAAAAGTATCATCATCAAATACATCTCGACACACACAGACCACCTGAAGTGGTACTGATAACATAATATCAAGTGGTTTAGTGAAAACTGTGACCTTCAGTCTCCCAGAAGCTCCTGATTTTCTTTCAAAATAAAAGCAAGTTTGTATACAAACAGGAAGTGAAGAACCCTCAGCCAAAGACAGAACATACATTCAAAATAAAAGCATAAAAACTTGTTTGTAAAGCAAAATAAGGGAATTTCAAACGTGATTAAAAAAACATTTCTCACTATTAACTACTGAAATTCAGTGATTAATCACAACTTAAAAATTGAATCCTTCAACTGCCCTACTCTGTATAATTATGTGGAACTTACTCCGAAAATGGAATGAAGAAAACAAACTTTTTTCATTACAGCACTTAATTCATGAAATTGGTTGCCAAACAGTTGTAAGCATTTTCTCATCTTAAATTATCACAGCATCTGTTTCATTAAACTTATATGGTTGGGCTCTACAGAGTCGCACCAACACACAGCAGATGTACTCATTAGCATGATTTCATATCAGTTACTTTGTATATTGTTTATTCAAGAAAAAGGCGAGTAAGACTGTTTTGATAAAATCTTGGAGGTTGGACATTTCTCCAAAGGTTTGGGACGAGTGGAAATAATGTAAAGTCTATAAAAATATTGAGGATGCTTAACATTAAACCCATAATTAACTAAATCCTGGGGGGAGAAGGGCTGATAAAGTAAAGAACTGAGTCCATACCTGGTCCAGGACATCACCACCTCGCCCTTCTTCCTGACGACGTTCTTGGCATAGAGGTTGTTGGGGGACAGAGATCCCGGGGAGGATTTGGATTCACTCCTGTCCATCTGGTAGTTAGACACCACCTCATCCGTACTCTCCTCCTCTTCCTTCCTTGACCTCTTGGCCTTGGATTTTTCCTGCTGCTTTTTCCGTTTTCTGTTTCTCCCAGCATCCTTTATGTGTTTCTCTGGTGTGCTGCTTACATCCTCTGTGATGGTGAGACTCCTCTCCGACTCGGACACCTCCGTTTCATGTCTCTCCGAGTCAGAATCACGGGACACAAACGACCGGCTGCTTTGATTTGTCTCAGAGCTTTCAGCCAGATGACGTGGACTGTAACCTGACAGTGAAGCTTTTGAGGGACTTGTCATGTCATCCTTTCTGTTGTGTCTCGTTTGCCTTGAGCTTTCGTTAGCAGCGTCTTTGACATCTTCTCTGCTGATCTGACCAAACACTTGATCAGCACTCTCAACAGCATTGTGCAAACTTTTATCTGAAGGAGGCAGAACTTTAAGAGACTCAGTCAATATCTGGGAATCTTCAGAAAAACAATCCTTTGAGGTATTTCGTTGCGGTGATGAATTATCTTTTTTGGGGGATGGATCCTTTGTCGGCATCAAACTCTCTTCTTCTCCAGAGGCAGTCTGAGAGATCTCTGAGGTTTTAGGAGCGTTACACAGGTTGGTCTCTGATGGTTCAGCGTTTGATGTTGTACCTTTCTTGGATTCGTCTGAGAAATCATCTGCAGCATGAGTTGCCATGGCGTCGTCATGGTGTTGAACTTCTTCTGTTAGAGTTTGACTCAAGCTGTCGTCGGCAGTGAGCGTCACATCCGCCCCTGCTGCTGCCTGACGGATCTTCAGAATGAAATGATCGTTGGACCGCTCCATCACCAGTGCCTGCACGGGCAGCTCGGGCTTGAACACAAAAGGTGTGGCGAGTGGTTCAGAGTCCAGGCTGGTGCTGGAGCTGCAGCTGGAGAGGTCCGTGTCGAGGGCCAGGTGGATATCCTCGCTAGCGTCTTCCTCGCCCATCAGAGCGTCCTCACTTATGTGAGCGCTGATGACGCTGTCTGGAGTGGACATGATGTGCATTCTTGGCTGCTGCTGAAAGCTGAGAAGGCTGTCGGACTTGAGGGGGGATGGGATGGTGAGCGAGACGGCCAGATCTTCAGCCAGAATGGAAAACGACCTATGTGAAGCCAAACCGGACAGCTGCATTGCTCTACTCTCTGTTGGCACTTCTAACAAGCAACTTTCATCAAACAGAGCTGGATTGAGATGCGGCTGATCTTTGGGTCGCGGAGACGATATCTTGCGAGGTGAAATGCTGGACCACGTCGTGATCAGTTTAGAGGGAGTGTCGAACTTCAGCGGGGAAAGTAGTTTAGACGGAGAGTCGAATTTGGTTGGAGTTGTGATGCTGAGGAGTCTCTCCCCGTCCTTCCTTGGCGAACTGAGGGACCAGGTCGTGTTATCTCCGGTGATGCCACTGGTTTCCAGTAAGTCAGAGCCTTGGAGGAGACACTTGAAGATCTCTCCCATTTGAGAGTCTGTCACCAGGTTGAATGTCAAACGGGAGGCTTGCTGTTCTGTGAGAAGCTGAAAGTCTGTTTTGTCGAGCAGAGAGCCACTTGGAGGGACAAGAAAAGATGATGTGTTATTTTTGTCTGGGGTTGAAGGAACATTTTTAGGAGGCAGGAAGTTGACCACAGTTTGTGTATTTGTTGGATGCGAGTCAGCATTCTGGTCTGTTTCCACCTGTGTGATTCTGATATCTTTGCCTCTGCTACCAAGGCCTGTTTTGTAAGGCGCCACGGCACAAGGCTTGATATGATTCAGGCTGGTTGGAGCAGATTGTGCTTTCGTTTCCTGACAATGAGGAGTCTTCAATGGAGCCTGTGTGGAAACTTTCTCGTTTCCACTGGGCTTTTTATCCTCAGCCTGAGCTCTTGTTGTTTTGCAAAGGCTCTTCAGTGTCACATGAATGTCCTTGAACATGTAGTCCACTTGGCCGTCTACAAAGTCCCACAACTTCTGCTTCAGGTCGAATGCTTGCTGTTCAAAGATGCGTTTCACAATACCATTGTTCGAAACTTTGCCAAACACAGAAGTGATCAGTTTCTTCAGCTGGGACTTGAGCTCCCCTTCCTGGCTGCAAACCTGAACAAAATTGGCGCCATCCACAAAATTTAAGAAAGACTCCTGGAAATTGTGCATCATACCGAAGAAGCTCTTCTTGGGAAAGGTTTTATGAAGCTTCATGTACTTTTTTCGGATCTCAGCGCGGACCTGCTTGAATGTTCCCATTATTGCATCCACACTGGCAAAAGAAGCTTTGGTTGCTGCAGGACAAACTGTTTTAAATCGACTCTTTGGACTTCTCGACGATGCACCTGCTTTTTCAATTATTTCATTAGACACAACTCGCTTCTCTTCAGATGTCCTGTGTAATAAAGACCTAGGACTTGATTTACTTTTGATTGGTTGAGCCAACTTTGCCCTCTTGGTTGACGGAGCAGGAGAACCTGTTGCTGCCTCGTCACTTTCACTGATAATTTCCCCTTCTTCTAAGTCGATGTCAGAGAGGCTTGAAGGCATGTCAGACTCCTTGTCCACCACATTTTGTGGGTCACTGTTTGCAGGAGAACCTGGATATTTGTTTTCTTTGTTTACATCCAACTTCTTCAAGTTAGCATCAATAGGTGGGCTGGAGAACTCTGTACAGGACAAGGGAGGAAAGAAGTTAATACAAAGTTTTCGTATTTTGTAATTGACATAGCTGAAGCTATGATGACAGATTGAGCAAAGAGATACTGATTTCTAACGTTTTACCTGATTCTGAGTTTTTTCAGCCCAATCAGATATGCTTGCTCAATTAGAAGATTACTGTTTTTTCCCCTTCAATTTAATTTACTTTGGCACCACAATACAATAAGCTCTTATTTGCTTAGACTTCATGTGTTTTGCCTGCAAGATGTTTTTCAGAACTTTTCACTAAGTGCCTGGTTTGGTCTTATATCATGACATTTCAGACCACTGCATTACATTACAAAAACATTACAGTTCCTCCTCTTGAAATGTCTCATGAACATCTAACAAACATCATGTCACTGATCTTTCTCAGAGATGGTGTAAGACTCTCACACTAGTAACTTTTTCTTTCACATTTGACCATGAAAACAAATTTGAGTTTGTCAAGCAGATGATTTCTTTGGTGCAGTAAAATCTCTTCTCTATCAAAAGGACCTCAAAAGTACTTGCAACCACATCCACTCTGATCTTGAGGATATGAAAATATGATTGTAATAATATTTGATCTTTACCTTTCTGAAGGCTCTTGACATGACCCGGCTTGCCGTCCACATGGACATGGCTTCTCCTGGTTTTCCGCATTGGGCTCCTCAGAGGGCTGATGGCATCAGGGATCCTCTTCAAATTGCTCAGTGTGCGCATCATGGAGTCCTCATCATGGAGAAATGGCATGGAGCTGGAAGTCTCCAAGTTATTCTCATGACTTTTACCCGGACTGAAGTTCTTTTTAGGCGTGAAAATTAGATCCTTGAACTTCTCTGGCTGGGCCGTCTCCTCTGTTGTACTGCTGACTTTGGACACGGCAATGCAACCAGAGGAAGAACTCGGCTCAGCGGTGTTGTCACTCTTGTTGTTGATGTCTTCGTTTGTTTGTGTCAACATGTAGATGGCTTCAGGAAGACTCAGCCCTTCTTGTGGAAGTGATTCCAAGCTTAGTGAACTGGAAACAGCTTCTGCACCTTTGGGACCATCCTGCAGGTCGCAGGGATCTATCTCAGGTAAGGAACTGAATGTCGAGAGGGATGATTTTTGCTGGCGACCTTGAGGTAGAATAGTGGGTGGAATTAGCCGATCTACAAGAATAGCCTTGTCAGCAGCATCTTTGGCTACAGGGCCTTTTATTGAGGGTGCAGTGGTTTCTTTGCCTGAATCAACTGGGGTTTTTTTCTGTACTGCAGATTTAGAAGTCCGACATTTCACTTCTACAATTGGATCAAGCACATTGGGTTCTGTAACAGCAGCAGATTTATCTATCCTGTTTCTTTGTTTGACTTTTTGTAAAGAAACGTTTCCAGGCATGTCACCTGGAGCCTCCAAACGTCCACATTCATCTTTTGTGCTGTCTGATACAAGCTTGGTTTTATCTTCTTTTGAAATGTCAGCGAGCTGTAGAGAACCCTTCTGCAATGGTTTGGCTGTGAGTTTCACAGTCACCTGAGTCTCTGCAGTATCTGGTAGTGTGTTCTTATCTGAGGTAGTTTGGACTGAATGATTTTCAAGCTGCTTGTCAGTTTCACTTCTGTTTTTGTCCTTTTGCTCATCATCTCCTCCTTCATCACGCCTCTTATGTGACTTTTCAGGACTTGGCAGTGTTTTAGGCTCATCTGTAGACGGCTCTGCTTCTAACTCACTGCTGTCAACTTCATCGATCACACACATGTCTTCAACGTTAGGCTGCGAACTCTCATCATCAGGTGTGGTTACAACCACTTTGTCTGGCAGTGCGAGGTCTTCGATGGGCAACACTGGCTTCTTTATCGGTGAAAGGGTTAGATTCAAAGTTTCCATAAAGCACAGTTTCCTGTTTGGACTGTTTTCCTCCACAGAGCTTTTCTGAGTCTCTTTAGGTCCCTCCGATGTTGTCTTGAGGGCCTCTTCAGTCTTCTCTTTTCTTTCCTGACTACAGACAGGAGCGTTATGTCTGTCTGATTCTTTTGATTTCTCAGATTCTTTGCTTGGTTCCAACAAAGTTCTCCTCTTATGCCTTCTGTTTAAGTCTTCTTCATGTCCTTTTTTCTCCTTCATGTTATCACTCTTAGACAGTCTTTGCCCTTCCTTTTCTTTTGAGGTATCTCTGCTGTGTTCAGAGTGTTGATTTGAAGAGGACTTTTTCCGGTCCTTTGAGTCTGAGCGTTTAACATGTCTGTCATCACCCTTGATTTTTCTATGCTCTCTGCTGTGACTCTCTTTGGAGCTATGTTCAGAGTCTGACATGGACAGTTTGGCTTTGAGTTGTCTCTGATCTCGTGTTTTCGACTTCTCACTGTGTAAAATCTCTGGTGGAGGGCTTTTGGTCCTCTCTGATCTGTGGTGCCCCTCACTGTTTAGGTGGTTCCTGCCTTTACCTGACCTGGAGTCGTATCTGCGCTCTGCGTCTTTGTGTTCTCTGTGAGATCTGCTTTTCTCTGGGGCATGACAGTCCTTGTTGGGATCCGAACCAGTTCTATGTCTCCTGCTCGTTGAGTCAGATCTTTCATCTCTATGCTTGGACTTGTGTTTGTCTGACTCTTTATGCCGGGTCGAAGGACAGTTGCTGGATCTATCAGGCGCATCACAATCCCCTTTTGAGGAACCTCTCGAGTGAACGTCAGAGGATGCTTTTGAAGCTCGTGTCTCGATGCTGGGTCCGTCAGGCTTAGACGTGGTTTCCTTTCTGGAAGGTTGAGGAGGATCCCTCCTGGATGTAGGTTTATTCTCCCTCGGAAGTGAAGGTGGTAGAGGGGGGAGAGGGGGAGGAGGACTGGAGGGTGGAGGTGGAGGACCTGAAGGTGGTGGAGGAGGTTTGGAGGGTGGTGGAGGAACTTTAGAGGTAGGTGGAGGAGGTGGCCTACTGGAGCTGCCTGTTGAGGTTCGACTAGATGAATTCTGGTCCCGCAGATTATTGTGAGACTGACTATGATGTTGATGATTGAAACCTTTCATTGACCTGCAAAAAAACAAAAACAAAGATCGATCAACTGATTAATTATGAAACATTGATTCAATCAGTAGAATAAAACTTTACACAGCAGTGGTGTTGGTATACCTGTCAACAATATCTTTTAATATTCTTACATGAAGTTGTCATAGTAACTCATTATGGGGTACATTCATTTGTTACATCAATGTGTATTTCCATCATTTGAAACAGGCTCCTATATTTACACATTGATGATTTGAATTGTTTTTAGAGGTGTAACTATGCACAAAAATCTGGCTGTGGTGCGTACCTCGGTTTAAAGTCACAGTTTGATACATTAAGAGAAAAAAATGCAGCAAGTTTCCCCCCCTTTATTGGGAACATTTAGAATGTCCCTGTTACACATTGTCTTAAGTGCAGCAACTTGAAGGGCTGCTCAGGTTTCTTCATTGTAACATTTTAAATGAAACATAAAAGACTTTTGGCTGCAGGAGCTGGGGATTGAACCCCCAACCTTCCGGTTAAGACACGACCGAATCTACCAACTGAGCCACAGCCGCACCGATAAGCATGCATTAAAAACAAGTGCCTGTACCTTTACAACCCTAATGGTGTATTTGGCTTTAACACATAAAACCACAAGTATACACAGAGAAGCAGTAGCAATTCCAAAAGTTGATGTACCTATGAGTCACTTAATGAGTCATCCGACTCCTTCTTTGACACAGTGCCATTTCTATTTCTTCAAAACAGATAATTAAGTTCTAAGTGACCCTGATATCTTAAAAAAAAAAAAAAAAAAAAAAAAGCACACGTACTGTTGGTTCAATCTCAGGATCTCAGCATCTTTTCTGGTCACTTCCTGTTTTGCCGTCCGTAAGAGTGCCGAGATGTTCTTCTTGAGACTGACGTTCTCTGTGTTTAACCGGGTGTTCTGTTTAAAGGGGGACACACGAGACGGGTTAGTGATTTGATGCTGATATGACATTTAATTAAAAATAATATTTTATGCAACACAAGCTCATTTTATGAAACAGCTTATAAGACAAAACAGACCTGAAATTCCATCTGCTCCAATCTCCGATGCAGCTCTTTGATTTGATTCTGAGCTGCTTGGAATCTGCTCTTCAGCTGCAAACAAACAAACACAAACAAAATAATAAAAAAAATAGCCTGATTGAAGATGTGAGGTCCAAGACTAATTCTCAAATTTAGTCTGGGATGTCAGGTGACTAAAATACATCAAATTTATGATTTGATACTTAATCCTATACTCTGGATTTATTCTAGTGTCATTATTTGTATACTGTTCAATCCTACAGTAAAACATTTGATCATTAGGATGACAAGTCTGCACCTTGTGTGTATTACCCTTTAATGCGCAATTACCCAAATGAAAGATACATTTGGCATACTATTTGCATATTTTATTAATCACTTTATCATTCTTTCATCTTACTCTAGAGCTGCTGTAAAAAGTGATTCTTCTCCATTTTAAGATCAATAATGCTTCTTATCTTATCTCCCTCTAGTCTCAGATATACAACAGAGAATATTGTTCCTCACCTCGGAGAACGTCGACTCTCTGCTTTGCTGCTCCTCCGTCACCATCTCTTCGTACAGATCCATCGACTCCTTCAGTCGAGAGGCATGCGGAGGTGACTTCTCTGTAAAGAAACCAAATGAGACTCAAATTAAGTTATGTTCATGCTTTGTAAGGCACGGTGTTGGACGAGGTGAAATGTGTTGAACTACAGGACAGGACAAACGATGGGACACTGCGGCTGACCAAAGTAAACAAGTCTTACCTGCATTGCTGCTCATGTTGCTGTCCAGGCCATCGTAGATATCCACAGAGTCTTCATTGATACCCACTTCAAAAACTGTGATGAATTGACATGTGTTATAAATGTATCATTGTGCTAAGTGAAACAGAAAAGTCTAACCCTGAATTTAGTCTAAACTAATAGATGTATCCCCTCAGTTAACATTTTCCTGATGAGCTTATGGCCTCAAGTCTTCTTCAAACAGCATGATGTTCATTTTATATATTGTTTCATTTACAGTCACACAGATGAGAAAGCTAACGTCTTGTAGGCAAGTCCTAAACACGAAAAAAAACCGTCTTATTCAGTGTGCCGATGTGTAAAGACACGGCTGTTCATTTGATTTATTAAATAGTGTCTCCACAGCCTGTACTGTCATAATTTCACAGTTACAATAAATTAATTATGCATGTTGCTAACTAAGACTGATAATTAGCTGATATGTAAATATCTGACAACCCTGCACTTCTCTATAGCTCCGCCCTCTTGACCAAATATGGACATACCTGACAAAAAACAATAACAACAAAGATTGCAGAAAGGCAGAAAAAATACAGTAAGCGACGCATCCTGACATGTACAGTTTATGCTCAGAAGACAAAAATACAACAGATTAAAACAGTTTCTATGAATGGAATAACTTAAAATGTACTACCAGAAGCATAATCTGCGTCAATGTCCTCCATTTTCCAGTACTGCTGTGGCTCCGTTTGATAAGGCGATCCTAAAAAGGGATAAAGTAATGATTGTTTACAGTGAATATAATCCAGAGAACACGTTACAGGCTGAAGGTTTCACCAGGTGCCCTGTTTATTAATCCAGGTAAAACCTCATTGAGATTAAAGTCCACATTCAAGGAGAGATATTTACGCCTCTGTGACATCTTGCCTCAAGTGTGAATGTCACAGAGGTATAATGAGGGTGGGGGTGGAGTGGGGGGGATCAAGTGATCCGCCCTTCTGAATAGTCTTTTAAGGTAGTGACAGAGGTGTTACAGGGGCGAGATGAGATCAGTGGAGCCAGCGGGGGAGAACAGCGCTGTGTGTGAACATGAACCACTTTTTTTTTGTGCTAATACCCTTTCACAAAAATAGTGGTAAAATGTTTGACAGTACAGGGATTGTTAAAGCCTTTCAGGCTGACTAAAAGCTGCTCCATCTTGTCTGAACGTCTCGATGGAGACGATTTGTGGGCAGTTCAGTCTGAATATCTTCAAGAATGAGACATTTTTAAGCGCCCAATAATCATTCTTGATCAGTGACGTGGATCAGTTCTGTCAGTCTGATAAACTGTATATAAATTAGATCAATATTGAACACGATATTAGATCTGATCTGTCCCATCCCTGATTCCAGGAGGAAACTATATTTGGAACAGAGACTCTTCTTACAGGCTGTAAGACTAAATATAGTAATAAACTAAGATTAAATATTTACAGCACAGTCATGTTCAGCTCAGGCAAAGATGTACTCTAATGTTTTTTATTCTTTGTTTATTAAAGAATAATAAAACTAAACCTATACAAATACTACACACATGATTATTTAACAAATATCAGAAGGTACTGTAATGAATGATCTGGGTATTCCTGTCATTTGTGTGTATTATTGAATTGATATCGAGAGAAATCGATCAATATTGAATCTGACTGATGTTGAATCATGAAGAAATAATCAAAATCAAATTGAATTGTGAGGCAGCCCATAACTCGTTTTACACTTCTTAATTTTCATAAAGCTGTCCTCATGTATGAATGTTTATTTTAGTGAGGTATATGACAGACTATCTATTTAATACAGCAGGATATTTAATCTCCATTAACACATGTGTTAATAAGCCGGCTGTGATGGGTTAAATAACCATTGTTCTACCACTGAATTACAAGTGACCAGAGGAAACCTTAACGTCGACCTGAAGAGGAGACAAGTACAAACTCCGTGTTAATGTTAAACAACCGATCAAGAAGACAATAACACAGGGGTTGGTTACAGTAAGTTAATATTAAATGTCTGCCTTACTTTGTTGAGCACGGTTGTGTGTCCTCCCGTTGTTTACAACTGTAATGTCGCGCCAAGACTTCTTCGCACAGGAAGTAACGACATTTTCCCGCGGTCTGTCAACGCACCTCCTCGGTTAACAATCCACACTTTACACAGCAGTAAACCACTAAAGAGACGCGCTTTACCTCTATTAACAGTATTCAATAGTCGAGGACATCCTCCCACAGCCTCCTGACATTAATAAAGTCATATAATCGAGGCAGATAGTTGAGTTTGCTCGAGAGAAAGTTGCTCCACTCGCTCTCTTTGCGCTGACTGACTGAGAGAGCCGGACCCTGCGTCGCTGTGCGTGCGCGTCATCAGAGCGCGACGGGAGATTCCATCATCCCCCGACCCGGAAGGATATGCGCTTCACTCACATGTGGACAGGATTTTTTAACAGCGGTGACGGAAACGTGCTGCCTGCCTGTGTGTTGTGATACAACATCAGACAGACGAGCACGGGATGAGCCGTACACTTTGGGTGAACTATATTAAATTAATCTGTTCGTTAGCTGTGTTTGTGCTGCAGAGGCGACACATGAAACGATGGAGAATTTAGAGCTGAGCCTGCCCTCTCTGGGTACCATATCCAGACATGTTGACCAAAGGAACAACCAACTCAGCCAGTATCTGTCCAAACAGGTAATATATTCTTATTTCTGTTAGCTATGAAGCACATTCATGTCTCTTTACTGTTTTATTTTCTAAACGTGTGTGTGTGTGTGTGTGGCAGCTCTCAGTCATCTCTCCATCACATGTCACAAGATCAACCCACTTCATTTTAATGTCATTTGAGCTTTTATACATTAAACATAATAACTATGAAATAATGAATAATTTACACGTAACCCCTGAAATCTGGAATAAATATGGAGACACGTGCTGTGCAGCAGACTCTAACAGGCGCACAGTGTCATTTAATGTGTTTGTATCCATTGATTACTACGATCTGGTCCTCTGTTCAAACAGAGGGGGAGAAATGTCTTGACATCAGAGGAGAAATGGACCTAAAACTATGTAACCATGACCGGTCAAAAGGCTAAATTGCTCATTATCAAGCTGAATGCAGCACACCTTAAAATCCTGCATGTTTGGTTTGATGTACATTCACCCACATTAACAATTTGGCATTATAGATTATTATCATTTCTTCCTCGTGATAGGTTATTCGATGTATTGCAGTGAACATTAGAGGAATTCTCAAAGCAGTGGTCCATCCTCAGTGTTTTTATTTTGGTAGTGAGTGGTCAACACTAACCAGAGTTGGAGTAGACTGAGCTTATATGCTCATCAACCTTTTTATTTATTTGTCTTTTTTTCTCCCGCTTGTGTCTTTTTGTCCCTTGTAATTTACGTTATGTTTAGAATATTTTGTGTGTGCTTCTATGTGTATTCATTCAGCAGTAGGACAGATGTAACTTTTCTAGTCCTCCGATTACTCAAAGTGCTTTTACACTGCAGGTCACTCCTACACATTCACACACTGATGGTAGAGACTGATATGCAAAGTGACCATTATAAGTAACTAATCCCATTCATACACATTCATACGCCGTCAATGAAGCAGTGGGAGCAACTTGTGGTTAAGTGTCTTGCCCAAGGACACATCGGACATGTGTCTGCAGGAGCTGGGGCTCGAACCCCCGACCTTCCAACTGACTCTACCACTTATCCACAGCCACTCTGCTGATGCTGATCTCACGATATGATCTGTTTTGTTATGAAACAAAAAAGAATTAAAACAACAGCGATGATACAATCGCCGTCATTTTGATGATTGATATGATCGAATAGTACAGGAGATATAAAACGTGTTTATTTTCCAAGACAGGTGCATTTGAGAAGATTTAGTCCATCAAAAAACTGCAAAAAGAAACTCCTACACGTTGCCAAGGATTTGTGCTATTCAGACGATGTGTAGGACGTTTTTGTTTTCATATTCTGGTTATTAAAACAAGAAATTACTTAATGAGGTGCCTAGAAATTCAAATTCTCTTTTTTATTACCAAAATATGCAAACACACTTAAGTAAACATATAGACTGGTTGACAGTGTGCACAGTGCAGGAGTTTGTTTGCAATTTTTGAATAATGAATTCTTCTCCCAGCCAAGATAGATGTAGTATTTTTAAAGATTCTGTAATATTTAATACTTTTGGTCATCAAAATATCTGAGAAAGTATCTCTATAATACACGTGGTATAAAGAAGAAGAATCTAATATTTTGACCACCGTACCCCCACACCCCTAACAAACAGCATCACCGACTGTATGGATGATCTCTCCTCAGATTTGGAGTCAGCAGGACCGGCAGTGTATTCTGGAGTGTTTGGCTCTGCTGCTGTTGGAGAGAGACTACACGCTGCTGATCGCCCGACACCTGCGGCCGCTGGTTCTGGATCTGTTGGAGAGAAACGCGGAGAGAGTCAAAGCTGGGGGCAGGATTAACCATGACCTCCATGAGCGCCTGTGTGTGGCCCTCAGCAAACTCCTCGGCATCAGTCCGGATGCACAGGCGTAAGTAGACGCTGTTCTGCTCCCAGAGAGCTGCGGACATGAGCTCTGAATCACACTTGATGCTGGAGCTGACTGTGGGTGCACACACTCAATTGATGTGTCTCGTCACTTTCAGACAAATAAATTCTTTTTATTATTGTTTTTTTTAACATTTATTTTTGGGCTTTTTAGACATTTACTGTAGAGGTAGGACAGTTGATAGAGTGGGAAATCAGGGACACAGAGAGAATGTCAAGCTGGTAAGGAGCAACAGGTTGGATTTGAACTCGGGCCGCCCGCTTGGAGCCTCTGTACATGGGGCACGCACACTAAACACTTGGCCACCGGTGCCCCAAGGCAGAGAGGTTATAATCTGTAAGGAATTCTCTCTTGAAAATGGGGCTCTTGGGGTGTAATCTTTTTGACTTTAATTGTTTTAACAAATTAACTATTGCAGATCTTTATCGTTTCCAGTTGAGCAGGACGGGCTTTCACAGTGATGACTTTTCTTGCTCACTTCTCTTGTCTTCTTATTGCCACTCCAAGTCTCTCTGCTTAATATCTCTCTGTGCTGTCCCGTTGTCAGGACCCTTCTAAAAAGTCACCCACTTATATTTAAGTTTTTACAGTTTGCCTCGTGTCACAGTAAATACTTATATCCTTCCATCCTAACTAACTGATTAATACAGACCTCTGTATTTTTAGTTGATAAGTGATTTAATGTCTGTGGAGGTTGAAGGTGTTGCACCACACAAATGAAACTTGTGGTATGAATGACCTGTTGTATTTCTTGCCGAAAGAAATACAAAAAATAGCTATCTTGATTTTGCTTCCTAGTATGAGACGAACTCAAAAGTTATGGAGTGGTCTATCATTTCTTGAACAGACAGGGATGCAGGACTCACTCATTAAAGATCACATATTATAGGAAATGAACTTAACCTTGTTTTTTTAACACTAATATGTGTCCTTAGTCCGTCTACAAACCCCCAAATTGTGACAAAAGTCCATCCTCTCTGTCTTTTGCCTGCTCCAATTTTCAGAAAATGTGTGCTCAAACAGGCCGTTTGGAATTTTCCCTTCATGACATCACAAAGGGCAGTAACCCCTCCCCCAGATCGCCCTCTGAGTCTACTTTCTCCACGTAAACAATCTAGCATGGTGCAGGAAAGCCTCAGCTACATCCCCTTCCAGAGAGGGGGCGTGGTCAGACACAGCTCATTTACATATTTAAAGGTACAGACACAGAAACAGCCTGTTCTGAGCAGGGCTGAAATAGAGGGGTTTATAGACATGATCAAATACAGGATCAGAGTGGATTTAGAACAAGAAACTTTACACACATGTTTTGAGGAGCTCTGAGACTTATTTAAACTGGTTTAAAAGGAGAATAATATGTGACCTTTAATTCTTCTCTTTGTCAGGTTTGCAGCGAGGTACTTCGATGACGCCCCTCCAGTGTTTCAGAGACTCTTCTTCACCAGCGAGGAGGCCTCAGCCGTTCAGTACGGCCCCAGGAGGATGAAGCTGCGCGACCTCATGGGAGCCACGCTGCGTTTCCTTCAGAGCGACTGTGCCAAGTTTCGGATGCTGTGGGACTGGAGTTCCTGCGTGTCTCAGCTGCTCACCAGCGACGTCATGGTTCGAGGGTACGTTACCTGCTTCTCATAGCTGATTCAACTCTTTAATTACCATAAATAAAACTATAAAATGCATGTTTTTTTTAACTCATCGTCTCTTACAGGTACACTGCCCATTGTTTAGCGCTGGTCTCTCACATGACGGATAATCAGAAAACCATCTTTCTGAGGAAGGTGCTGACGAGTGATGAGATCCTGCACATGAAAATAAAGTATGTACCTTTCATTTTCTGTATCTATTGCTCATGTACATTTTGTTAGGTTAAAAATGTTCTCTCAAAACCTTTCGCTAATGAGACTAAAGCAGAGTATTCTCAGTGTATTTCATTAGAGATACGGTTTTGTACATATTCTGTTTGAATATATGATATGTTCAGGAGGAGCTGTATGTGTGAAGTTCTGTCTTGGCTTTTGAAATTTACTTTAAGAATTTATAATATCCCCCTCCTGTTGGACAGGGATAGTCTCCCACTGTGAGATGCATATGTGAATATCTGGAGCAGTCGTCCTGAAATGATCTAGATATTTTTAGGAGTGCAGATGTGAAACGGCTTCAGATGTTGATAAACTAGAAAAACGGTAGATAACATCTAAAACATAACATGCACGTTTCTTTTCTGTTTCTTTCTCACTTCTATTTCTTTGTCTTTTAGAGCTTTGGAGGAAACTCAGCAGCTGGAGGTAGAAAAGGCCCTGGTGTTAGCCAATCAGGGCTCTGCGGTGTGGCGTCAGGAGAAGGCCAATAAGTTCACGAGGGGTCAGGTGGTGTCGGAGGATCTGTCTTTGAACGTGGTGGCCGTCTGTGGTGTCGTCCTCCCCAGGATTGCTCCCAGAATCCCTGAACAGGTTTGCACTCTTTATTTTGTCACATTAAAAATCTCTCTCCCGATCATTTGGTTCTGATGTTGCTCTCCGTTCACAGATGAACACGAAGGATCTGGTTCTGGTGGACTCCACCTGTCGTAATCTGAGGAGACTGGCGCTGGCGGTGGCGTCCCAGAAGCCCGTGCTGCTGGAGGGTCCTATAGGCTGTGGGAAAACGGCGCTGGTGGAGTTCATGGCTGCTGTCACGGGACACATGAAAGCTACAGAGATCCTCAAGGTCCAGCTGGGCGATCAAACTGACAGCAAGGTGAGAGAGCATGAATTCAATGTACACTTAAGGGGACAGTCCCAACAGTTTTACATTTAAAGTTCAGCATGCTCTTCAGGAGGTTTCAGACATCTCAGACTTTGAAAAGCAGCTGCTTCATTTTCCTGGTGGCTGTGGCGGTAGATTTCCAAAGTTTCAAAGATAAACACTGACGATGCAAAAGTTCAGTCTTGGCTTAAATTTACCTTAACAATTTAAAAGGAAGGAAGCACGTGTTTAAGAAATTAAAGTAAGCAAAAACTTCACACTGATCTGAGTACAGGCTTTCTGCCGTTTCTTTTCTGCTTTTGATTTTTCCTCGAGCTGACATGAGCTAGTCGAGGATTTCTTAAACCGTTGTCACACTGAAAACTTCTGGAAACTTGCAGAAGGGCTGCATGTCAGACGAGAAACCATTTCTGACAATATAATGACCCGCTTTTTTGCCTCATATACTGTATATGCTTCATATAATGTGAATATATACGTCTTTTGGTTTCACACTTTTAAAATCTAGGTGCTTTTTCCAGGAAAACAAGAACTGCATTATGGGAATTGTAGGACCCTATTGCTATATTTAATGCTGGTCCATACTACAGGCTTTGAGTCAGGCTACCTCAACCTCTGCTGCTTTGATTTTTCACTATCGGGTTTGAAATCTGTCTCATGCGAGTACTCCTGTTTTACAGAGGTTTGGTACTAAAGCTCTTGAGTTCCCCATAAACACTAAACAAAGGTTTTAAATGAGTGACTGTGTTTGGTGTACTTCACAGATGCTGCTCGGGATGTACCGCTGCACCGACATCCCCGGGAAGTTTGTTTGGCAGCCGGGAAGTTTGACACAAGCTGTTACAACGGGCCAGTGGATCCTTCTGGAGGACATCGACCACGCTCCTCTGGATGTGGTCAGTTCCAGCTCAGCCTGATCCTGCAATAACAAATGCTCTGAACACGTTCTTTACACACTCTTCATGTTAGCCCTGTTTGTAGTGAAAATATCATCAGAAATAGACTGAGATGATCTTGTTTCAGATCTCCGTGCTCCTGCCTCTGATGGAGAATAAAAAGCTGATGATTCCAGGACGAGAGGACTGCATCGATGTCGCTCCCGGATTTCAGTTCTTTGCGACAAGAAGGTGAGAACATCATCATACTGTATGTCTGAATGGACCTCTGCAACAACTGCTTGTTATACTACTCTTCACACACCAAACTCCTGAAAATAAATCCTGAGCGTCATCCCCTTCCTGAGAGGGTGCGTGGTCAGACACAGCTTATTTACATATTTAAAGGTACAGACACAGAAACAGCCTGTTCAGAGCAGGGCTGAAATAGAGGGGTTTATAGACATGATCTAATACAGGATCAGAGTGGATTTAGAACAAGAAACTTCACACACATGTTTTGAGGAGCTCTGAGATTTATTTAAACTGGTTGAAGAGGAGGAGAATATGTGACCTTTAATTCTCCCAAATGCGCATGAATAGGGTGTATTCATTGAGTTGAAAGTTTTTCCAGAAAGTTTAATGGAGCAAACTTGGATTCCTTGTATGAGAGGTTTAAGATGAGACTTGCAGGATGCTGCATGAGGCGTTTAATATCACCCAAAGAGATGATAAAAACAAAAAACTTACCTACTGTGACAGCTCTACACACCCCGACAGACAAGGGCACGAGTGTCTGATTGTTTTTATGGAAAGGTAGAGAAGTTATCAGACTGTTGTCACTCTGTTGCTTTTTCTCGGTTCTTGCAGGATGTACTACAGCGGAGGAAATTGGCACAAACCACAAAACTCTCATGCTGCGCTGCTCGACAAATACTGGACCAAACTGCAGATGGGAAACATGACCCGAGAGGAGCTGAAAAAGGTGAGTGTGAAGCCTGCAGATATCTGTCATGCACAGACACACAGGAGTGGAAAAACTTCAACATGGATATTGATCATGTTCAGAATTTGTCGAGTAGAAAATATTGTGTTTTCATCTTTTTCCCACTTTTTCAGATGGAAAAATCAGAAAGTTCTTAAGACCTCTAGGTTCATAAAGTGATAACATATTTAGTCTACAACATGATTATGATGCAGTTCTCTTTGACTGCTTCACAAACTTCAAATACTCTGCAGGTTGGATATAAGAAAAGAAAGCATACGTCTGAGGTGTCATTGGTTCTCCCTCTGTGTATCTCATCCGTGTATCTTAGGTGCTCGTGAGCAGGTACCCTCTGCTGACCGTGGTGTCAGACCGTCTCCTGGACATTTACTGCCAGCTGACTGGGGAGAGACACCCTCACACGGACACAAACAGCCCCGACGACATCCAGCAGCACAAGTCTGAGGACAAAGGCACACCACTGGAGGGGAGAGCCCTGTCTCTCAGGTGAAGCCCACATCACTACTATTATTATGCTCCCTTTATTTGACTCTCTTGTTCATTGATTTATTTTGTCAGATTGATTTTAGATTTCTTTACATACATTTTTGGGTGTAAAAAAAACTATTAAGCACAAAAGGTTTGGCATTACTCCAGCAGAGTTCTTCAGACAACAACAGTGTCTTAATGATCTTTTCTCTTAAGTGATGGACTTTAATGTCAACCGGTAAACAACCTTTTTAAACCACAATCAGCTGGTACTTTACTGTTTTCAAAACCAGTGGCCTCCTTTTAACCGAATCAGTCATTCTATTTTGCAAAATGCATCCTGTAAATATGCTAGTGCTGTAGCCTCACAGCGTCTGACAGGAGCCTCTCTGTGTGGAGTTTACATGTCCTCCCCGTGCATGAGTTTTCTCTGGGTACTCCAGCTTCCTCCCACAGTCCAAAGACATGCATGGATGTGAGTGTTGCTGGATGTTTGTCTCTGTGTGTCAGTCCTGTGATTGACTGGTAAACAGTCCAATGACAGCTGGGATCTGCTCCAGCCCCCCACAGTGACCCTGAGCTGGAAATGCGGTCTAGATAATGGATGTGTGTTCTGTTGATCTGAATATTTACATTTCAAACACCAAAAAAATAAATGCGTCGGACTCAGACTGCAAGGACCTGTAATGTCAACCTGCTGTGTCTGTGTCAGACACTAAGGATTGTGTCGCAGCCTTCACAGCCTGTTACATGTCTGCAGGCCAAACAATCTCCAGAAATCTTTCTCTCTAGAAGTCATTTAGGTTCCTAAATCTTTAAAAGTAGAACCCAGGTATTTGCACCGACAAAACCCAGGAAAACTCCTCTAGGGAAAAAAAATATTGAATGCATGGAAGAGAGAGAGAGAGATGTCGTATCAAACATTCTGCAAAGCTGCCTCTTTGGAAACAATCAGCATTATTTATGTTGTTAATGTTGACGTACAGCTCATGTTTCACGACACCAGAACTCCAGAGCAGCAGCCAAACCTCGAAAGCTTCAACCCCCTCGGCTTTAAATCCCTCAGATTCTAACTAACCCAAACTACCAGGCGGTCTGCAGCGGCAGCCTTCATGTTTTAATGAGCTTTCCACTCACTGCTGCTGCGTTCGATAGAGTATTGATCAGACTGTCCTCTGGACCAGTGGCTGGAATAACGGACTGTACTGGTCATACTGGGATGACCAATTTCCTCCTCACATGCCTTATGATATGACTAATCTGCCCTGTTTTACTTTTTGATGAGATGCTTTCAGTGGGATCCGTAGAGGGCGTGTTTGTGATTCAGCTATCAAATCGATGTGTCGTTGTTTCCATGCTGCTCTTCATGGATCGATGTCATTCACTTTACAGCTCGGCCTGCCATGCTCATGTGTATTGATCTGGTTCAGTAGGGTTCATCCTATAGAAAAGATACGTTCACTTTATGTAATCCAGAATGTTTCTGCTGAAGGAGCAGGAGGACAGTGTATAGTGTAGGAAACCAGGGAGAGAGAGAGAGAGCGGGGAACAATATGGAGGAACAGGTCGGATCTGAACCTGGGCCGCCTGATTCATGGGCCACAGCCTCTTTGCATGGGGTGCGCTAAATAACCGCTAAGGGCTAGCCTTAGCGCAATTTTTGGAAGTTATGAATCGATTTAAAATCTCAGAAGATAAAATCTCGATTTTTATAAATTTATTTTTTCCCACCTCTACTCGTAATATTATATACGAGGGATTTCAAAGCCCACTAATTTTCTCGTCAGTTAAATTCTGTTTTACTGACTTGTCCAAAGATTTGAAAACACTGCCAAAAAAAAGTCGAAATGATTAACTTAAAACTGTAAGCCGGTCGTACTAAATGTTGGTACTCATTGCTCCGGTTGATATGCCAGTTGAACCTGTCAGCCTACATGCAACTCTTTTAACTACTGTAAACTACTCTGTGCCTACGAGATGCTATCTGTTCATTGTGCTTGTTTACATCTCAGTTGTAGCTGCAGCCCCCTATAGTGGCGAGCGGCTGTAGTGATGTGGGTGCTTTCTAGTGAGGGTGATGACGTTTAATTGTTAGCTGTTTAACACGCACATCCCTTTTTTATACTAAGAAAAACCAACCAGAGCTGCTGACGATAGGACGCTCATTAAATGTGACTTTGTGACAAAGTTTTCTAATAGTTCATTTCCTGTTAGTTATCATTTCTCATTCTTCTGGTTCAGCTGAGACGATATGTTATACCTGAATAATAAACTGATTCAGAGATGACGCACCTTTTTATCATCCACCAGTGACATATAAATGTAGATATATTCAACTTAACGTCATGTTCTTTTTTCTTTTCTTTCTGTGTCTTCATCGTGGTTTTGACAGGGACTTACTGAAATGGTGCGAGCGGATCAGTGTGAACTTTGACAGCACGTCACCAGCCACAGCACAACACGTCTTCCAAGAGGTGAGTGCGTTTGATTTCTGTTTTGAGTAAGCAGATCAAGAGATATTAAAGTACCTTTTTTTCCCTCTGTTGTGTCTTGATGCCTGCTTGCAGATCTGTTGTCCTTCTGGATTATAATGAAGTTGAAGTTGAAAACATTTTGATAACCTTTCTGTTCTCAGGCTCTCGACTGCTTCACAGCCATGTTGTCTCGTCCTGAAAGTCGACTGAAGATGGCCGAGATCATCGGGAGCAAGCTCAACATCTCTAGAGAAAAGGTATTTGACCGGCCTTTTGGGAATGAAATTTGAGTAACCAAATTTTGATAAATATTTGAGTCTGTGGGAAGGACATTTATCCAGACCATCATCCTGAAAGCGCTCAATAAGCGAGAAAAAAAAACATGAGAAAAGTTAATTTTTTGACTTTTTTGAAGCTACTCAATAAAAAAATCGGCTTCTTTTCAACCTGGGCTCTAGTTTGTTTTGAGGTCTGGATAAGAGTGTATCAATTGTTTCAGTAGATTAGATTAAAAGCAGTGAAATCGTCTACTGGATCAAAAAGTCGCACATTCTTCCTTTAATGATAAATTGTGCAGCTCGGACCACAGATGGTACAAAACATGTGACAGAACAAAGAGACAAACAAATACATTCACAAAGCGCTGACAGGCTCAGATTGTTATTCAAACTGACAACGTTACAGACAGGATTCCTACAGAGATCGACTGTTGTTATAGTTCTGATGGTTTTATAGCAGCATGCATACTTTTTTTTTTTTTACTCTGGGTTTATTTTAATATTCCATTTGTATTTAAATCAAATATTTTTTTCCCCTCTAAATTTATTTAGTTTTTGCAACAAACTACTTTAATTTGCTCAATATATCCATGCACGTGCACAGACACAAACACCAGGAGTACGCCCACGTTCTGAAAAGTGCCACTCGATATCCTGTTATCTTTAGGAGTTCAGCACAGAAACAGCAACAAGTAGCCTTACTTTAACATTATAAAAGCGAAGCCATGAGAAGCTGAGCAAGGCACCTCAACAGGTGCATTTAAGGGAGGGGAGTACAGACAGTGGACATTATGTCTCTCTCTCTCTCTCTCTCTGAAGCAGATGTGGATCTACTCTCATGGTTTTGCTGTGTCTTATCTCTCCACAGTAGTCGAGAGGGAAGGAGTTTTGTTATGTTGCACACAGGGCCATATAATATTAAGACACTGGTTGCACAGAGCCGTAAGGTCCTCCCTTTGTCATGATACTTCTGATGTCTTATGTGAACCACGTTGATCATGTAATGTGCTGTATAAATACTGTTGCATTGCTTAGGGCCCGTGTTAAAAGTTCAGGCTTCACAGCCTCTCGTTGTTTGTCTGTATAGAGAACGATTGATCTCTTCGTTTTACATGAAGTCATTCGTGTTTAATATGATTCCCTGGTTGTTGTCTCCTCAGGCACTGCACTTCTGTCAGATGTACCAGCCCGGCATCGCTCTGACCGAGCTGGAGGTCTCGGTGGGCAGAGCGCTTCTGTGTCGAAAGCAGACCGAAGCGGTGCAGCTGAGTTTGTAAGTGGGACATCCCGCCCCCTTTTGACCTCTGTTTACACCAAATATACATCAGCTAGTCACTGAGCCGATGTAATATGAGTGAACACTATAAAGAAGCTGTATTAGTGCAGTCCATTTATCATCTAATGGCTCAACCTCCAGCCCAAATATCGACATTGATCCCTCCACAGAGCTCAATATGAACGACTGTCATCATGTGAAAGCTGCAGAGTGAGCGTGATGCCGTGTGGTTAAAGTTCATTTGATGGTGTTTGTAATAATGTCTACACATTGACTGTGAAGGTCAGACTCTTCACAGCACATGTATGTTTATATTGTTTTGATGGCTTATATAATGATCAGATAATAAAGGGATCATGTACAGTGAGCTGGTTGTTATTGTGGAATGAAACCAGTGACCGGGTAAAAACAGGACCCCAATGCAAAGTGGAGGAATTTACCTGGAGGAGTGAGCGCCCTGAAGGGATTCCTCTATCGTAAAGTTAAAGACTATCTAGACTTACCATACACTGACAAGTAGAACATGTTAAAGGTGGAGTCAGTATTATTGTTCATTGCAGTTTGTAAACACAACATTCAAACCAGGCCCCTCCTCCTCACTGCAGGACATAGTGTGAACGTTTACTGCTTGTACCTACTCTGCAAGCTACCGCATGCAAGCCCTGTCTGTCCAATAGAAAGCAGACCAACTCTACGTCCACGGGTAAAAGCCGACCTGAGGTTAACTGAGAGAACAAGCTTTGTCCGCTTGGTGTTTCACCTCACTATGATTATTTTATATATATATATATATATATATATATATATATATATATTTATTATTTTCACTTCTTGGCCCTCAGCTGCGTCCGTTATATTCGCAGGTTTGAATCACATCCAATCACTGAATTGTATCCAATCCTTAACTTGCTTGCACACTGACATTGGCTGAGGGAAACACACCAGTTCCCCACCCAGAAACACCCCGAGTCGACCGAAACATGAAAATCCAGTCAGAGTCTCTGCAGTCACAGTCACCACCACACATGTATTGAGGCCCACAAGTGATGAATCAGCAGAATTACTTGGAATCATTAAAAAAACAAGAAATACTAATTTGGCAAGTGACAGTGTGATATAAAATAGTGTTTACTGACCCTAAAAGACAGATTCTTTCTCCAGCTGCTGTTTAAATTCTTAACATCGCAGAGGGAGAATCAAACTAAACCGCTTTAGTTCTTTTAATAAAGAAGAAGAAGGTCCTTACCCGGGACACAAAGTGATGTTATTTTACTTTCAGGCATGTGTAAGAAATATGTTTTAAAAGGCTGAGGAGGCCAGACAGTGACGCTCGTATCTTCATACTCAATCATAATCAAAACGTGTCTTTGCTTCCACTAAAAGAGAAAACCAGACGTTTGCTGCCACTCGTCCGTCGGCGGTGCTGCTGGAACAGCTCGCGGTGTGTGTGGCTAAAGGAGAGCCCGTTCTTCTGGTGGGAGAGACCGGGACCGGAAAGACCTCCACCGTACAACACCTGGCCAGAGTCACAGGTGAGCTCAGGATCCAAACCGGGGCTGTGACTCATAGATTGTAGCCTCTCATGATTTCATTATTCCATGTCATTATTGTTTTTAAATCCAGGTCACAGGTTGCGGGTTGTGAACATGAACCAGCAGAGTGACACTGCTGACCTGCTCGGAGGGTGAGTGTACATTATTATCTTAACAAAGACGTTTCATTTTCAGTCATTAATAAAATTGTCTGCGTAATACAAAATTTGATTTGTTTAAAACGTGTGATATTTAGAATTTAAAATCTTGACGATTACTTCATGAAAGGGTCTGGCAGAAGTTGAGTGTGACTACAATCACTAAGAGAGGACAGTAATGAGTGTAGTAGTGGGGACCGGCGGCAGGAGTCAACCTGTACTGTATACTCATAGTTACAATCTGACCTCCAGCTCTTACTGAAGAATATATAACACATGTTGTCGGTGTCTCTCCAGACATTTCTTCACCCAAAAACCTTAAAAAAAAGTTTGAATGTTTTTGTCCTCTGCACAGAGCATTATAAATCACACATTTACCTCCATTGTTTAAGTGAGGTCACGTGAGGGGGTGAGTTCCTCCGTCTGGCAGGATAATCTTAATAAAATCCTGCAGTCTGTGATGTGCCAAGATCTTCACATCTTGTAGTGTGAGCTTGTTTGAGATTATGGAGAAAAAGATCTGTTAGGATTCTCCTAAAGTGTGTGATGCTACAGGAACTCAAAATCAGGATTTTAAAACTCCTGCAGGGTGAGCCAGGCTTTAGACTATCCAATCACAGAGCTCACCAGCCAGCCAACTCTGGGCTTTGAATAAGTAAACATACTGTAAAATAATATTAACTTTGACTTGGTAGCAGAAGAGGAATATGAGTTGTCAGGACAGTGCATGTCCCATCTTAAGTGTCCAACATTTAATGTATCCCCAACATTTACCAATTTAAAGACTGATGTTGTCAGTGTGTGAAATGGTTCTGAATCCTCGATGATGGAGAGAAAACTGCACTTCAAATGTTTGTGTTCTTTTTCCGTCTGACGCAGGTACAAGCCAGTCGACCACAAGCAGATCCTCCTCCCGCTGCGTGAGGCGTTCGAGGACCTGTTCTCTCAGACGTACTCGAGGAAACAGAACCTGACCTTCCTGGGTCACGTGCAGACCTGCTTCAGGGGGAAACGCTGGCAGGATCTGCTCAAACTCATGGACCACGTCTGCAAGTCGGCCCTCACCCAAGAGCTGCAGGACAAGGCGGACGGTAGGAGAGCACAAAGAGTGATCAGTGATAACAGAGGGCTGCTGAAGCACGATTAAAGACTTTGACTTGTTGTGTTTGTGCAGCTGATGTGCTGCAGGAGAAGTGGGAGACGTTGGCTCTCAGGCTGAGTCAGACCCAGCAGCAGATCCGAGCCTGTGAGACGGCCATGGTGTTCGCCTTCGTGGAGGTATGAAGGGCCTGGTAGAGTTTCTGTCACTCTGTTCTGTCACTCTGTTCTGTCAAATCAAATAAAGGGAACATTTCCACATGTTTCTGTGTTGAACTTTGTGTGTGTGCTGCGTCCTCTGTAGGGAACGTTGGCTCAGGCGGTGAAGAAGGGTCAGTGGATCCTGCTGGATGAGATCAACCTGGCGGCAGCAGAGACTCTGGAGTGCTTGAGCGGACTGTTGGAGGGCAGCGCTGGATCTCTGGTGCTGCTGGACCGCGGGGACACTGGTGAGGACTAGTTTACCCATACATGGAGGTTTTATTCATCTGATTCATCCAACAAATCCCCATCCTTTTCAAACCCAGCCCATTGAGATGCAGGCTCTCAGTCTGTCGTTAGGTTCGCTGTAAATTGAGATTTGCAGCATGGAGACCGCAGCAGATGGGACTCCAGAGCCCCCTGCAGTAACCGATGAGTGGCGTCACTCAGGCTTCGACCACTAACATATACAGTCTATGGGCGCCATCTAAACCATATTTATTATTTTTTCCTGTTATGTTAGAGGTCTGACTCTTTCACTTTTAGATAAAGTGTTGTAATCATGTTGTCTCATTGGTGGGGTGTTTTTGTGGAGAGGGAGTTTGCAAATGAAATGAAGAAAATATGATGAAGTGAGGTATTCTCTGAATTTGTGTGTTTGTGTTTTTGATTATAGAGCCTCTGGTACGAAACCCGGACTTCCGGCTCTTTGCCTGCATGAATCCAGCTACTGATGTGGGAAAGAGAAACCTGCCTCTGGGCCTCAGGAACAGGTGACAGTTCAAGTCTTTATCTCATTACCTTTATCTTACATCAAGCTATTAATTTATTAAATCACTCAGAAATGACAAATATGAAGAACTTACTACAGATCAATGTGTTGGAGAGGAAAAACAAAACATGACATATGTGCTTATCTTTTGGCCTTTCACTCAGAACAGTGATGTCATTCATGTGTGTGGAAATGTGTGTGTGTCGCAGGTTCACTGAGCTGTACGTGGAGGAGCTGGAGAATGAGGGGGACCTGCGGATTCTGGTCTCAGACTACCTGAAGGGTTTGAATTCACACAGAAACGTCATCAGTGGCATCATCAGGTCAGTTCTTACCGAGCTCAAGTCAGGTCACCACAAATGTTTATTTTGTGATGCTGTATTTCTTCTTCTCAAACACGTCAGTAATTATTTAATAACTGACAAATGCCTCGGTTTGTTTCCTGAAATGGGCGTGTCCTAATTCTTTTCACAGATTGCGTAAAAGTAAAGAGCTGCAGTCCTGGATGCAGTGGGCTACAGTTTGAAGATAATTCAGGATATTTGTCTGTGTTGATATGCAGTTATTGTTTGAAAGCAACAATATGTAAAGTCATGTCTCAGGTTGGATACAATTTGCTTTGAATATAGTTTTTGTGTTGAAATTTAACCTTGGGACTAGTGTTGTAGTACTCGAAATCGGTCGCTTTTTGAAGGTCTCGTCTTGGAAAAGAAAGCATCTCTACTCGGTCTTGTCTCGGCCTCGGACAGGGCGGACTCCAGATTTAAAGTGAAGATCGGTCAAGACCACCACTGATTGGCTATTATTCCATGTCATCACTGTGATTAGAAGGAACACACCCCTGTCTAAAAGAACAAAACTCTTTCAGTTCATTTGTAGTTTAATTATTGTTCCCTGGTTACGACCTACCCGGTATTACAGTCTAAGTGAGTGACACACCTGCTGTACACAAGATGATTTTTCAGTGATATTTATGGTCTTGGTCTTGTCTCGGTCTCGCCCTGCCTTGGTCTTGGTCTGGACTTGGTGACTCTTGATCCCTAAATGTCTCGATCTGGTCTTTGAGCAGTCTGGTCTCGATTAGTGTGGTCTTGACTACAACACTACTTTGGGACTATAGCTTATTGTATCAAGATAAGCTGGGAGCAACGTTTAGAAAAAAAAATCCACTTTGCAGCTTTTTGGTGTCACATACAGGATAAAAAAAACTCACGGATGTTTCTGTAACCTTTTGTTTTTGTGTTCAGTTTTTACTTGGCGGTACGAAAGGAGGCACACTCCCACCTGGTGGACGGGACAGGTCACAGACCCCACTACAGCCTGCGAACTCTGTGCAGGGCTCTGAAGTACGTGGCAGTAAACCCCTGTAACAGCGTGCAGCGCTCGCTCTATGAGGTACGAGGATATTCACTAAAATATAAAAGAAAAGAACATCGAAATATTTTAGTTAGGACCCCACGAAAAGTTCTGAGTTAACCGTCTCCCTGTTTCTTGTCTGCAGGGTTTCTGCCTGAGCTTCTTGACTCAGCTGGATAGAAGCTCTCACCCTGTGGTCCAGAAACTGGTCTGTCAGCACATCCTGCTGGGGAACACAAAGTGTCTTAAACAAGTAAGAGCCAGTTCCACACACAAAGCCTGATTTATACCTCTGTGTTGAATCTCCTACCCTTCTATCTACGCTTACGCCTTCGATGTAGTCTGATGTGAGGGGATTGGTCAGGTCAAAGGTCAAAGGTCAGGTCAAGTCGTGGTGAGAAAGTCGACTATTTGCCTCCTACCATGCAGCTCCTCCTGAAAATGTTCAGGAGTCTTGAGCACGTGTTAAAACATCAAACCATGTTCTTTGAGTTTCTACCATTTGTTATGTGTTTAATCAGTAAGATTAATTTATAATGTAGATTGAAACATAAAACCTGCTGACTAGGTAACAAAAGAAACATAAAGGATACTTAATAACAAAGCATAATAAAAGACGATGAGGAGAAGAGAAACAAACAAAGCAGACATCATAAAGGGTGCACACGTGCTAAATATCTGGCTTGGGGGGCTTGGTAAATATGTGTTTATGTCTAAATCCAAGTTAGAAACATACTGTAGTTATCAGCAGCACTTATGTATCACAGGAACTGTCTGATAACAATCTATTTTTTAACTGTAGTCCTTTAGAAACATCAATCTATCTGTGAGATAATAAAATCACTTCCTGTTTAATTTCCTGCAGCCCATCCCGGCGCCCTCAGGCCGGCCGTGTGTGGACGTGGAGGGGTACTGGGTCTCTCAGGGGGAGATGGAGCCGGCTCTGGACCCGAGCTACATCCTCACCGCCTCCGTCAAACTGAACCTGCGTGACCTCGCCAGAGTGGTGTCTGCAGGGTAGGAACACAGCCTGACTCCCTGCCCGTGTTTTTAAATCGATTGGGCTCATGGACTAATGTCCAGACGGACATTTTGGCAGAGCTCAATCTGGCACTTTAGGAAAGCTGCATCCGAGTGCATGGGGAGAAAAGTTTGGCTGGAATGAATCCCCGCGCTGTGAGCGACCTGATGGGCTCAGATCAGTTTCAGAGGCAGAGCATTGATGATGTCTGACTGTTGGCTAGTCAGCTGTGGAGCCCATGAAATGATCTCACATTGGACCTTTACAACACAGCCTCAGCCGACCTTTTGATATTACTATAACCACACCTCCTTTACAGTAAGGGTGCAAAAAGCTACGTCTATTTCATAATAGAGGGGTGTGATAGGAATTAATCCATCAAAGATTGCCAACAAACACCAGAACCACAGGTTGAAAACAAGAAATGACTCGTCTTTGGGTGTCTCAGACTTCTATTTTTTGTTGCCATGGTAATAAATCAGTTATCAACATCACTGGATTTAAAACCAGTATTGTATCCCAGTTTAACTCTGCTATTTTTACTAATTCAAAAAAAGATGTTACACTCTGGAAACTTAGTTTCAGTTTAATTAAATCACAAATCTTTCTGAAATTGGTCCGACTTAAAAACTGGTCGCTGGTAACGCAGTGGTTAGTGCGCGCGCCCCATGTATGGAGGCTATCGTCTTCAAGCGGGTGTCCCAGGTTCGAATCCGGCTTGTGGCTCCTTTCCCACATGTCATACCCCGCTCTCTCTCTCTGATTTCCGACTCTATCCACGGGCCTGTCTTTCAATTAAAGGCACAAAAAGCCCAAAATAAATCTTAAAAAAAAAAATAATAATTAAAAACTGGTCGCACGACTAAAGAAAATCAGGTCTAGATTGGTCTGCAATCATACAGCAATTCTCAGCTTCAAGATTAAAGAAAAAAAAGAGTAATTCTAAAACTGTTTGCACTTTTTGATGTAGAAGTTGAAATGGTGGAATGTACCTTTAAGACAAACTGTTGCTAAGTTACTAGAGAGACAGACAGATGTTAATTTAAAACTGCATAGATACAATTAACAGATGATTAAAATACTAAAAGTCTCTGCAGTCCTAAAGACTTTATTATTATTAATGTTACATTTGTGATCATTCGTTGTTATATTTCTCTGAGCAGTGGATGAATACATTTCTGTGTTCAGCTCTTCTTTTGATTCTTAATGATCCACTTTATTCTCCAGCTAGTAAGACTCTGAGGTTTATTTGGTTCAGTCAGTCAACAACAACGCTGAACACACCAGAAGTCGTCACTCACTCTCATGAATCTCATGGTTCCACAGGTCTCACCCAGTGCTGATCCAGGGAGAGACGTCTGTGGGGAAGACCAGTCTGATCCGCTGGCTGGCTGCAGCCACAGGAAACCAGTGTGTGAGGATCAACAACCACGAGCACACCGACATCCAGGAGTACATCGGCTGCTACTCGTCCGACGACCGGGGGAAGCTGGTGTTCAAAGAGGGTATGAGTATCTCACACTTCTTTTTCTAGCCTTTGTCTTATTCAAATCCAGTTCTACAATAAAAAAGTGTCTCCTGTTTCTGCTGCAGGTGTTCTGATCGACGCCATGAGAAAAGGCTACTGGATCATCCTGGACGAGCTGAATCTCGCCCCCACTGACGTCCTGGAGGCTCTCAACAGACTGCTGGACGACAACAGGGAGCTCTTTGTGGCTGAGACGCAGGAAGTCATCAAGGCTCACCCCAGATTCATGCTGTTTGCTACCCAGAATCCCCCTGGACTCTACGGAGGGAGAAAGGTACGTCATTCATTCAGTCTGAGAGGGTTTGACATGATGGTGTGGTCACAGTGGGATCATCTCAAGTTAAATGTTCAATGTAATCAAACGTATCACTCAACACAGCCTTGCTCTTATTACATCACCGTATTTCGTACTATTACGTCAATCCCACATACAGAGACAAAACAAGAACACACTAACATGAATACAGCTACGTTTATCTTTAAATCTTTTACACACTACAGAACCCTGTACGCTATCAAAAACTACAAAACATCCAGAATAAGCCAATACTCAACATCTCTAGAACATCATGATAACAGACATCATGATAAGCGTCACAAGAAGTTGTGGGAATGTTGTCCATATTATGTACGTCAAACAACATTTACACTCCTTTGTCTGTCAAAGAAAATATGAAAACTTACAGTAAGTTAACCCCGCCCACTTCCCTTTTTTCTCCAGGTTCTCTCCAGAGCTTTCAGGAACCGCTTTGTGGAGCTTCATTTTGACGAGCTGCCCAGTGGAGAGCTGGAGACCATCCTCCATCAGAGGTGCAGCCTGCCTCCATCCTACTGCAGCAAGCTGGTCAAGGTCATGCAGGACCTGCAGGTAATCACACACACTCCAGAACTGTCCTCCATCCTGATGATTTGTACAGCTTTCCTACCTGATTTTGGGTGATCTTTAACACTCGTGTGAAACGTGTTTCCCTCCTCCAGTCCTTGCGTCGGGGATCTTCTGTGTTTGCGGGGAAACATGGCTTCATCACCCTCAGGGATCTGTTCCGCTGGGCAGACCGGTACAGGCTGGAGCAGCAGACTGAAGACTCTCAGGACTGGCTGCAGCATTTGGCCGATGATGGTGAGGAGTCTCTCAGGTGTTTCTCAGATTGTTAATGTTATGACACCAGTGGACGTCCTTAGATTGAGCTGCTGTCCTCTTCATCAGGGTACATGCTACTGGCTGGACGTGTGAGGAAACCAGAAGAAGAGTCGGTCATCCTCTCCATCCTGCAGAAACACTTCAAACGGACGGTCAACCCTGAAAACCTGTTCTCTAAGAAACAGGTCAACAACCAGTTCAGTGAGTGGAACAGAAACTCTGATCCAGGTCATAAACATCTGGATCATGTATATCCACTTCTCTAATGAACTCATTCTAATACACTTCTTTAGTGTCCCAAAACTGCTTTCTTTAAGTTTATTTTGTAATTCTTGACGTTTGAATAAAAAAAGATGAAGATGTTTAAGATTTGCATTTCATCACTCGAAGAGATTGAAGCCAGCTCGTCTGATGAACACTGTTATTTTTGTGATGCCCTGATTGGCCAGGTCCCTTCATCGACAGCATCGCCGGAGTACCGGAGGAGTTTCGACACGTGGTGTGGACGCACAGCATGAGGAGATTAGCCGTGCTGGTGGGACGGGCGCTACGATTCGGAGAGTCGGTCCTGCTCGTAGGAGACACCGGGTGAGATTTAGGGCCTAGACCGCACGTAGGCCGGCCTTTTTTTAAACCGAGAATTTCCTCCTCTGTTTAAAAAATATGACATGCTAACATTTTGTCACCCTTCTTCTGCAATGCATTTGTAACTGTGTACTTATGTGTAAGAATGTAAAAAGTCCAGTTAGCAACGTTAACACCAGCTCTTAAGGTTAAGTCTGCCATCGCCCTGATCTCATAGACAAAAGTGACAGTGACGCACAATGAAGTCAAACAGAGGAGAAACAGGCGTGTTTTCCCTGTCTACACATGAACACCTTAAACTGAGTTTCTGAAAATCGCCCCCTGGAAGGAGTTTTCCAAAAGGTCAGTTTTTAGTGACCTAAAACGCCAATCAGTACGAAAGGACAAAACGCCCAGAAAAAGCTACATTTAAAAAAATGACTCTCTACATGTGGACTCCTCCAGGCCTGATTAAATCTCTCTTTAATAAGAGGAGAGTAAGATGGACACTTGTGTCAAATTGTTCATCCTGCTCTGTACTTTCAGATTTGAAAGAATAATATCTGCTCTGGGGTTTCACCTTGATAACTCACTTCATTTGTTACGTTCTCTGTGTCCCCTCACCAGTTGTGGAAAGACGACAATCTGCCAGCTGTTTGCGGCTCTGGCCGGACAAAAGTTCTTCTCTGTGAATTGTCACCTTCACATGGAGACGTCCGACTTCCTGGGAGGCCTGAGACCCGTCAGACACACACATCAGGTACTGGAGCCTTTAGAGCAAATATCTGACATAAACGTGTAGAATAATAACTTTTACATTTAGTGTGTGTTTCTTTTGTTTTATTGCAGACTGCTGGAGAGGACAGCCGGCTGTTTCAGTGGCACGACGGTCCTCTGGTTCTGGCCATGAAGGAAGGAGGAGTGTTTCTCATGGATGAGATCTCTCTGGCAGACGACTCGGTGCTGGAGAGACTCAACAGGTAAACATGCAGGAGAGGAATCTGCAAGTTAGATGATAACTTATGTGCACAACATCAAGGGGTGCCATCGCCATAGTGATGAGGTGTTGTGGGCTCAGCATACACCAGTGTGTTGGTGTTGGAATGTATGGTGAGTCAGTTTTTTGGGTTTGTAGCTGTGTGTGTTTTGGGAGAGGGGACACTCAAATGGAGTTTGGTAGTTCGTTCCACCACCAGGGGTCGACAGAGGAGACGAGTCTAGCTGGAGACTTCGGGCTCTGAGTTCAACTTGTCATAAAGTTAACTCTTTGTACATTTCAGTATGTCTGTTTATTCTGTGTATTTAGCACTTTTGAGTTCTGACACTCCACAGGAACACGACTTGTTGGTCCATACACAACACGGACAGACACGTATCAAACGGTGACAGCCCTTTACAGTGTGTTGTGTTTGTTTTCAGTGTTTTAGAGACGGAGAAGTCCCTCGTGCTGGCAGAGAAAGGCAGCGGAGACGACGACGACGTGGAGATGATCAGAGCGACTGGAGGTTTCCGTCTGGTGGCCACCATGAACCCCGGAGGAGACTTTGGAAAGAAAGAGGTACTTTAAACAAAACATGTCTCTGCTGTTAGAAGAGTTTAAAAGAAAATAATAATATTTGTAAAAAAAGAAAAAAAAACCTCATGTGTCCTGCTGCCTTCAAAAGACACAGTTTTGTATTTGCAGAAACTGATTCTACTTAACGTTTGTGAATACAGATCGCTCCAATGTGTTTAGATAGTAACAAAACAGATCTGTGTCGATGGAGACTGATTAATGTGTGTGTGTGTGTGTGTCTGCTCTTGGACAGCTCTCGCCCGCCCTCAGGAACCGTTTCACAGAGATCTGGTGTCCTCAGAGCAACAACCGCGGTGACCTGGTTCACATCGTCCAACACAACCTGCGCTCAGGACTCTCCCTCGACGGTACATCAGCCCTGAGATGAGCAGATTCTAAAACAAGCTGCTTTGTACTTCATTGATGTTTGAGTGATGTTTGAGTGATGTTTGATTGGTGTCACCTTGGATCACTTCATTTTTTACCTCAAATAAACTGGCCTTGCCTACATGGTGTAACTACATAGAGGATAGCACTGACGTGGTTTCTTTGGTATGAAACACAGGCGGCGACATCGCAGAGCTGATGCTGGACTTTATCGAGTGGCTGACGCAGCAGGACTTCGGCCGCCGCTGCATCCTGAGCGTCAGAGACATCCTGTCCTGGGTGTACTTCATGAACGCCGTGTGCGAGCGCGACGAGGACGGCTTCATGACCATGGGGGCTCTGGAGGATGAAGAAGAAGCCGAGTGGGACCTCAGACTGGACACTGTGACCGCCTTCATCCACGCTGCGTGTTTGGTGTACATAGACGGCATCGGCTCTGGTGAGCTGATTGATTGTTTTGAGTTTAGAGAGATTTACTGTCAAAGGATTTTTTTTTTTTTTTTTTTTTAAATGAATCTAATGTGAGACTCTTTTTTTCATTGCAGGAACCACAGTGTCGTGTGCAGACAGCGCCCTCCTGGCTCGCAGGCTGTGTCTGGGTTTCCTGCAGCAGCGGCTCGGTAAGATGACCAAACTGGATCAGGAGATGCTGGACGCCCTGAGAGTGTACGACAGCAGCCTGCAGAGGGAGCCCCAGTGGGGGGAGGACTTCTTCGGCATTGACCCGTTCTACATCGCCTTAGGTACGTCATGCAGTGATTCTTAACAGATTTATAAAGTCATATCACAACAGGAAACTGTAAATTACACACTAAAAGAAATAAATCAAATCTGTGATGTCATACTGTCAGCTGGTGACCTTTCAGAGTAAAGCTTTGTTTGTTTGCATGAACCAACCTTTCAAACCTCACAGCATCTTAAACCATCTGTTCCAGAAATTGTTAGTGATGTCGCTGAGCTTCTCCATTACAGCGCCTTAGAGCAGCTCTGGCTCTGAGGTGTGTTTTGTTTCTTGAGACCCAGTTTATCTGCCTTCAGGTTCACTTCAATAAAGAAGCATCAACATCACAGTCTGGCTTGGGTCTCTGTCAAACATTCATCGCAAACCCATAAGGGGACAGCAGCAGGAACCATTGATCAGTATCTCCAACAGGAGAACAAAACTAAAAGGACATCACATAGCCTCAGACAGCACACACACTCACACACACACACACACACACACACACACACACACACACACACACACACACACAGCGCCTCAGACAGCACACACACACACACACACACACACAGCGCCTCAGACAGCACAACACACACACACACACACACACACACACAGCCTCAGACAGCACACACACACACACAGCGCCTCAGACAGCACACACACACACACACACACACACACACACACACACACACACAGCCTCAGACAGCACACACACACACACAGCCTCAGACAGCACACACACACACATAGCATCAGACACAGCCTCAGACAGCACACACACACACACACACACACACACACACACACACACACACACACACACACACACAGCCTCAGACAGCACACACACACACACACACACACACACACACACACACACACACACACAGCCTCAGACAGCACACACACACACACACACACACACACACACACACACACACACACACAGCCTCAGACAGCACACACACACACACTCTGCCATCTCTACAACCGTCTCCCCTCAGGCCACAGATACAGATCTCTCACTTTCGGGACTAATCGAGCCATGTCAACACCACTCCTTTAACTGCTCATAACAATTATTTGTCACCTATTTATCATGCTTTTAATACAGCAACTTGATGTGTGTGTGTTTTTGTGTCTAGCTGTAAGTGCACTGATGCTCTTTTACACATATGAAGTTCCTAACGGATAAATAAAGTTATTTGAATTGAATTGAAGAGGTTTGGGGAAAACCACTTTTCTTATTTCTTCTTGTCAAAAGGTAATGAGACTGACAGCTAGCTCCAGTCTGTATAGAAAAAGGAAAATGTGTCCCTTTTGTCCACAAAGATGATGCTGCAGGCATTACAGCTCATTCACTGAAGCATGAATGAATGAATGAATCTTTTTATTTTCATGTCTGGCCTCAAATGGCACATCCTTAATAGGATTATTCAGACACATTTAAAGAAAACCTTTCCTTGTGCCATCACACTGACACAAAATCAGCAAATCCAATGGACTACATCAAAAAGTGTTTTGTACCCAAAATGTGTCAAAAAGGAGCTCAGGTTTAAATCCCAGGTTTGTCTTTTAAGTAGAGAGTGGTATATACCATCCTTCTGAGTACAGAGAGTTGATATCACACCACTATGACATACGTCTGTAACGTTTGATTGGATGCATTTTTTCTTCTTATGCTTTAAATAATCAGTTTTTTTGCATTCTGTTTGTGCACACAGGGACTCGGACTGAGAGTCGGGACCTATCCGACTACGCCATGGCGGCGGGGACCACGGCAGTGAATGCTCAGAGGCTGCTGCGGGCGTTGAAGCTGCAGAGGCCCGTGCTGCTGGAGGGATCCCCCGGCGTGGGGAAGACCAGTCTGGTGTCGGCGCTGGCCAAAGCGTCGGGGAACCAGCTGGTCAGAATCAACCTGTCAGAGCAGACGGTAAGCCTCTCCGTTTGTAATATGTAACTCTGTGTTCATACCTTTAATACGAGACATTGGTGGCTTGAATAAGCTTTAAACTCTCTGGTACTGATGACGTTTCCTCTCTGGCAGGATGTGACTGATCTGTTTGGGACTGATCTCCCTGTGGAGGGCGGGAAGGGAGGAGAGTTTGCGTGGAGAGATGGCCCCCTGTTGGCTGCTTTGAAGGCAGGACACTGGGTCGTCCTGGACGAGGTAAGAACCAGTAGTTTCATGTTTTCTTCATTAAGACAAATGGTACCCTGAAGACGCTGATATAACCTGCTGGATTAAACTGACCTGTGTCTCCACAGCTGAACCTGGCCTCTCAGTCGGTGTTGGAGGGTCTGAACGCCTGCTTCGATCACCGAGCAGAGATCTACATTCCTGAACTGGGAATGAGCTTCCAGGTTCAGCACGAGAAGACTAAAATCTTCGGCTGCCAGAATCCTTTCACTCAAGGCGGAGGACGTAAGGGGCTGCCCAAATCCTTCCTCAACAGATTCACTCAGGTAAGCAGCAGCCGAGGTGATTTCCACTTTTATACAAACTTTAATAAAAAAGGTTCTTTCAGTGATTCTGGGTTTTCAAGATCCTCTCATGGATCATTCTTACCATTGCTCTCCAGGAGTGTCTTAAAAATTAGATCAAGCAATAATCAGGAACGATCACTCTTTGGGGGAACCTTAAGAGGCGAGGGAGAGTAGGAACGATCTGTTTGATAAGTCTAGTCCTAATTGTTTTCTCTTCTTTTAGCGTTTTCTTTCTAATTACTTCTTTGTTTGCTTTTAAATATTTAGAGAGTTGATCCAAGAGAATCATTCTGCAATTTCTTCTTCTTTGTCTTTAAAACGGTTCAAGAAAATAGAAAGCTGGAAAAACATGTTAGTGGATGTTGTTGTTGTTAGAGTGTCAGAGTAGAATAGTGATATTGATAAATACTAATAATAATACATTAGACTTTTTAAGTGTTTTTCTGAATACTAAAAGATGCTTAACATAGAACAACAACAAAACAAAAAACAAAACAACACAGAGAAAATAATGAAAAAGTAAAGTAAGAGCCGCAGGATGGAAACAGAGTGTTGGAGGTTGTAGGCGATGTTGAAAAGTCTGTAGGGATTTGTTGAAGGTGGAGAGCAAGAGGGAGTCCATAGTAAATAAAAATAGGCATAACATTTTAAAGTACTATATAAAGGCCGGACTGAAGAAAATAGTTTTTGGACTCGATTAACATGCGAAGGATCTCAGCTTTTATTTTATCTTTCAACCTGCTAAAACTTTCTCACTTTTTGTAGTTTTATACCAAATAAAAAAAACTGAAAGATTGATCCTGGATTTCTTTGATTAGACTTAAAGAGCACGTTACCAGTTTTCATGCTGTGATCTTTTCTCATCCCTGCTCTTCCTCACTTTCACCTTTTGTTCTCAGGTTTTTGTGGACCAGCTCACCAACAAAGACATGGAGTTCATCGGAGACTCCATTTTCCCCAACATTGATAAAGAAATCATCGCTAAGATGGTGGAGTTCAGTAACAGGGTAGGTTTCTTTTTTAAACTAATAAACTGCTGACTAAGAGAAACGATCACTCAACCCGTTGGCAGGTTGTCTATCAGGGATTGTGTCTCACGTTTAAATCTGTAACTAAAAGAGGTTTTCCTCCCTCCATCAGCTGGTTCAGGAAGTGTGTGTGGAGCGCCGGTGGGGTCAGAGAGGGAGCCCCTGGGAGTTCAACCTGCGGGACATGTTTCGATGGTGTCAGCTGATGCAGGCTGACCAATCCCCGGGCTTCTTTAACCCGGGTCAGCATGTGGCCCTGGTGTACGCTGACAGGATGAGGACGGAGGCTGACAAAGCTCAGGTACAGCATATTTATAACTTTCTTACTTTTATGGGACTTTTTTCCTTTTAGTTTTCATCTTATTAAGAAGTTAAATCTACCCCCCCCCCCCCCCCCTCCGCTTTTCCCTACAGGTGCTGTCCGTGTTCAGGAAGGTGTTTGGGGAGGACTTTGAGCCTTACAGCGGCTCCAGAGAGTTTCACATCACTCCGCTCAACCTGCAGGTTTGTAGAAACACTTCCTGATTTTCACCTGAACATTTTATAGACTTAAAGAGACGAGTGAAGTGTTTCTCCTCCCCTGTAGGTGGGCTTCTCTGTCCTGCAGCGCAGTGGCGGAGCCCCCGTGGCCCTCGACCCTCCTCTGTCCATCACTCACCAGGCGCTGCGGCCCCTGGAGTCCCTGATGAAGTGCGTGGAGATGGGCTGGATGAGCATACTGGTCGGCCCCACCGCCAGCGGGAAGACCAGCCTGGTGAGGCTGCTGGCTCTGCTGACGGGACACCGGCTCCGGGTGATGGCCATGAACAGTGCCATGGACACCACGGAGCTGCTGGGGGGCTTCGAACAGGTAACCACCATCTCTGACCCCCCCTTTGTCATCATCTAAAAACATCAGACAACTTCACTCAACACTTTCCCCCCTCCTCCTTATTCCAGCTGGATATTATGCGGCCATGGCAACAGGTGCTGGAGAGCGTGGACTACATAGTTGCCATGGTGATAAGGCGTGGCCTGATGTCTCTGGACGTTGGCGTGCAGGACACAGAGTTCCTGCTGCAGACGTGGGGTCTGTTCTGTCGCTGGCTGAAGGAGGAGGGGCTGCAGAGGAGCGGAGGAGCCGTGAACTCGGAGGCTCTGAACAAGCTGGAGGTCATCATCATGCTGCTGCAGAAACTCAACACCAAGCTCAAAGTCTTCACCGGTGACGACCTCAAATACACACAAACACACTTCAATGATGCGTTTCTTTAAGGAGTTTGTGTTGATGAATGTGTTCTCTCCTGCAGACATGTCCAAGCTGCAGAAGGACTTCACGCTGCTGAAGGAGCGCCTGGCTCAGCTGGAGGACGGGTGGACTAACGGAGGCTTCGAGTGGCTGGACGGGATGCTGGTTCAAGCTCTGCAGGCCGGAGACTGGCTGCTGATGGACAACGTCAACTTCTGCAGGTCAGAAAAAGCGCACAGCAGGATATTCTCCCTGGAGGACTCGGCTCCAGCCAATGGGAGGGGGAGTTATGTCTATATATTCAGTCAGTGCATTGACTGTCAGTGTCTGCCCATGACCACTACTCCACACTTAAACGGTTGCATTACGTTCTCTGTTCATCAGTATGTTGTTCTCCACTCTTTAGTTCATATTGTGATTCTGTTAAACTACACGTTCAACATAGCATTGATATAAAGGAAAATATTGTCATTATCTAGATATTTTCAGCAGTGAAGATGTGGAAACAGATATAGAGTGTACTGTTCCTTCATACTTACACACATGACCGTGTGGAGGTTTGTAGAAAATTAAGTACTTTACTATTACAAATCTGACTTTCTTGCTTCAAAAGAGAGCGATCAGAATCATAAACAGCTGATTATCACAAACCCACAACCAAATGATTCATACATTCACAGGCACTCAAATTAAGTGAACTTTCAGATTTTAGAATAGCATCACTGGTGTACAGAGAAGGCATGTGATGTGATTTCTGTTTTACTTACCATTGTGCCGCTTATATATGTCGATATGTTTGAGTTTCAGCTTTGACAAATCAAAACACTTTGTTGCATTGTAGCCATGACATCATTTAAAGAAGCAAAGTGATTATAGTTGTAAATGATGAGACATCTTACGAGTTAAAACAACTATCTTCAGACCATAAAAGCCCTCTATATTTATATGAATATATATATATATATATATATGTGTTAATATACACTGATGTGTTTTGTGTGCAGTGCTTCTGTCCTGGATCGTCTCAATGCTCTGCTGGAGCCCGGCGGGTCTCTCACCATCAACGAACGAGGCGTCATAGACGGGAAGACCCCCCAAATCACCCCACACCCTAACTTCAGGTAAAACTAGATCTTCTTAACTTTGAGTTTGAGTCATTGAAGAAGTCCCCGCTCAGCTGGTGTATGTGTGTGTGTGTGTGTGTGTGTGTGTGTGTGTGTGTGTGTGTAGGTTGTTCCTGACCATGGACTCTGTGCACGGAGAGCTCTCCAGAGCCATGAGGAACAGAGGGGTGGAGATCTACATCCCAGGGGAACATGAGGGGGTCTGCTGGGACTCACTGGACCTGAAGACCCTGCTCCACACTGCGGGGGTGACCGGGGACTGTGTGTGCGAGCTGCTGATTGAGATACACAAAGGCATCAAATCTGCCATCTGGGGTAAACACTGAATAATAATAATAAAGTTCTACACTGTCGGTCAGTCTGCAGAGTCAATAACCATCTTTTATCTTTCAGACTCCCCGGCCTCATCGCTGGCCTCACTCCTCCACGCTGCCACCCTGCTGTCCTGTCAGCTGCAGAGAGGTGTAGATTTACCCAGCGCCCTGCAGCATGCATGTGGAGAGGCCTACTCGCACTGCCAACGCACCACTGCCAACCAAAAGGTATCAACACCCCCTTAAAGAGCCCTCTTAATCTCTTGGTCAATTACATGGGTCTCTTTTATACCTGCCTGTGCTTCTGTATACACAGTATCTGTATATGTAAGGCCGTTGAGTCAGAGTTCTTTGCATCCAGCTTTTCTTTTGACTGTGATTGAAACAGTCATCGGATGACAGAACTTAGGTGCATTGTTTTCCCCTGCAGCAAGCCCAGCAGGTGATCGAGCAGCACTTATCCATCCTGGACACGGAGGACTGGGGCAGCGGGCTGCTGTGTGCCGGGGTCTGGCCCGACGGCTTCCCTTCAGCTCTCCTCTCCACCGAGGACTCGTGCTTCTCGGCCGTGCTCAGAGACGGACAGGTCCTGTCGTTCTGCCTGAACACCCTCAGCCTGCAGGGGAGACGGTGAGCAACACATCACTGAATATGTGACTTGAACTGAGCCTGACCTTTCAAATGTTCAACAGAAAAAAACTTATATTTGATGTCAAACAAAACAAACACAGTGTTAAAAAAAGTGAAAACAAAATATCAAACCAATGAAAATGCCTTTCCCAAAAGTGTTGACATTAAAATAAATATTTGACCCACAGGAGTCGTCCGCTGAGTCTGAGTGACCTGCAGAGGGCGCTGCAGAGCAGTGCGGTCCATGAAGGCCAGGTGTTCTCTGGAGGCGTGGTGGATCTGGCGGATGGAGACGCTCTGAGACTGATCCCCACGGCGGTGAGACTGCTCACAGAGAGAGCGTCGCACGGAGACTGGATCCTCCGCAGCAGCTGGCTCTCACACCTCGGGAAGAGCTACAAACACATCCCTGGTTTGTAACCTGACATTTTCAAACACACCGAAATAATAGAATCCTTTTAACAAACAACATGTTAACGAAGTAAATGTTTCAAATTACAGTATATTGTAATTTCTCCTTTCAGATATTCAAATAGTTTGTTTTGTATGGTATTTTAGATTTTAATACAGTGTCACTCTTGACTCTTCCAGATCCGGCTCTGGTCCAGGTGGAGGCGGGAAACAGAGCTCTCAAGGCCGTGTTTGGTGGTAAACTTGCTGAAAAAGGAAAGTCACTTGCTGAGCTGCTGCAGCCTCACAACATAGGTGAGCATGGCTTTAAAGAGAAAGCAGTAACTGTCCCTGGTCTCTCTGTAGGATCCTTTGTGTATTAGACATTTAGAATAATAATCCACCACCTTTAACCACAAAACAACCCACTTCAACTCAACCTGGTTCACACTCATCAAAAAACTAACCTCCACTATTAACTGACCTTCAATCCCCAATGTTATTTTAAAGGCAAATAATTTGCCAAACCATGTTCTCTCTTTTTGTCTCAATTATTTGTCTCACGTTTCCGCCTCCTGCTAGTGTCTGTCACAAGTATTATCCTCTGTTTTATTTCCAGATGAATACAGAATCCTGGTGGACATGCGATGGAACAAGCAGTACCTCGATATTTTGGCAAACAAGTGCAACTTTGAGGACGAGGAGAGATACGCCGAGTTTTTGGAGGCGCTGAATGCAGTGGCCAACAGGTGCTGAATATTTTCCTTGAATATGAAAGTACAAAGACGTGATGACGGCTGAGCTGAGTCACTGCACTTTAGCGAAAAAAAGCCGTTTGAAAAAGGGTTCTGTCAACAGCTCTAGCTAGTGGCAGGCGACAGTATTGCAGTCAAAGCATAACATTAGACCAGCATCAAGGGCCAAGATATGAAAATATTAGGGCTGTACATTTTAAAGTCAAGTGAAGTTTATTTATATAGCACATTACATACGACAGGCTCAATATGCTAAAGATGATTAATCGCTGAATTTCGATAGTTAAAAGCGATTATTCACATTTATAACGTCATGTTTGAAATTCGTCTTTCTTTTCAATTACTGTGACTACAGGAAGACATTACGAAGGCTTACCTACAGTGTGCCTAAAGGGACAAAATAGCTTAAAAATGCATTATTTTCTGACCTTCATTGAGGGCGATTAACGCAATAATGTTGACAGCCCTAAAAATGCATGAATAATTAATTTAACCAACTGGTCATTATGGTGCCGACTTTTACCAATGTAGTCAACATTCCTAGAAAAAAATTGAAAAAATAAACATATCCTCCTTCCAGTCTGGAGATATTGTATTAACATTGGTGTAGAACAAGTTAGTATGCTAATAATTTCTGTTCAATCAAAAGGAAAAGATGATGCAAATGTTTAAAACTATTTAGCTTTTCTTTAACTTTCACTCATACACGTGTGTGTGGACTTTGTGTCTCAGGATCGTCCTGACGATGGACAGAGAGGAGAGGTCTGTCATCTGCACCTGTGCCATCAACCTGTCTGCTCAGAACTGCGCTCTGAGAATAGCCACGGCCTTCAGCAAAGGTATGCACGGCACACTGTGTGTAAATATGTCTCCACATTGAGCTGCACTGTGTGTCACTCAGACTTCAACAGTGTGTGTTCCTCTTCCCCTGAGCAGGCACTGTGGATGTTGGTCACCTGCCCCACCCCGTACTGATGCACCTGCGGGCCTTCTTCGACCTGTGTGACTCGTTCATGCTGCAGGCGGTGCAGAGCGGACAGCCCTACATCTCAGACCACATCATGTTCGAGGTCAGAGTTCACTTTCATCACTCTGGCACTTTGCATCTCCATGTTTGATTTCTTTCTTTTTTTTTTAAGATTTATTTTTGGGCTTTTTGTGCCTTTAATGGACAGATAGGACAGGGGATAGAGTCGGAAATCAGGGAGAAAGAAACCACAGGTGGGATGTGAACCCGGGCCGCCCGCCCACAGCCTCCATTCATGGGGTGTGCACACTAACCACTGCACCATGTTTCATTTCTAATGCTGCTACAGCTGCTGAAATGAGTGCCCATAGTGTCTCCACCGATTATCTGTCCAAATGATCCTCAAGTGTGATGTTGTGGTGTCAAGACGATTCTTTTGCTTCTTCCGATCGAGTCTCTCCGATCTGGAATCGTAAATATCAAACATGTTGGATATTTACTAATCCAGCTCAAGCTGCCTCCAACAGAGCTGAGCTAAGTGAAATATTGAGACAGAAAAAGAAGACCAGCTTGTGACATTATGGCAACAACACAAGTGTCTTTATATAGTCTCAAGACGTAACACAATAGGACTGACAAGGAAAAGGTCTGGACAGATGATGACAGGAGTTTCTGTGAGATCCTGTGTCTGTTAAATCGTTTCAACAAACAGCTGGTGTGTGTGTGTGTGGTCTTCTGTGCGGGCTGTCTGGCTCCTTTAATTCAATTTTGTACAACTGCGTTCACATTCAAGCTCGTTACCAACACATATAACAGGTTGATTTCTACAACATAAACACAATGCTCTTAGATGATAGAAAATCTGAATGACTGTAAATCCATGAATGATCTCTATATCTTCAGAGGTGGATCATAGCTCGTATAGATCTTCAAAGTGTCCCCCCTCTCTCTCTCTTGCTTTCTTGTATCTTCAGATCCTGCAGCTGCTGCAGTGGCTCGATCGGTTCTGGGACGTGTGCAGCACGCTGCCAGCCGACTCTCAGGGCATCTCTGTGCTGTCTCTGCACTGGCAGTGGGTTCAGAAACACCTGATCCTCCGGCTGCCCCAGCTGCTGCTGGGAGACAACGACACCTCCATCGAGTAAAGCACTTTCTCTCCACATTACATCCTCACTACTGTACATAGAGTTATCAAAACAACAGGATGTTAAACTTCAATACGATACTAATAAAAATCTAACATTATTGATACCTGTTTCGATAACCATGGCAACAATATATGACGTCCTGGGCAAGCAAACCTGCTTAATTTAGTTATAATCTATAATCTTATCTAAAAGAATCAAAGTATTGATGCACAGTATACATGTTGATAACCTTAATACAGTTTATACAATTCTTAAGACATATTCTATGTTTCAGTTTCTACAGTTTTTGTATTTTGCATCACTCTTTGTTTCTGTTTTTACTCCAGAGGTAAGCAGGAGCTGCAGGCGGTCTCAGCAGCCATCCAGACCGTCCTGTCCACCCCGGTGTCTGTGGCCACAGCTCTGAAAGGAATCCAGAAAACACTGGGGAAAGCTCTGCCGTTCAAGGTCTGAAGACGCCTCATTAGCCCTCCGTTACTGTGAAACATCGTCTTTACACATATTTACTTGTTATCAGCTTCTTCTGGTTAACCTTCTTAACGTCACTGAATCAAAACTAAGACTCTAAAGTCCATCAAACATTGAATATTTACAGCATTATCTAATGTAAAGTCTCACTTCCTCCCTCAGTTGGAGTCGGTGGCTGAGTGTGCGTCTCGTCTCAGGCTCCTCAGTAAAGCTCTGGATGTGAGCGACCTGAGGCTGGACGGCTCCTCCAGTCCTCTGAGGCAGGAGCTGGTCCGGCTTCAGGGTGCCGGACTCGGGCTGGACGTCAAAGAGAGTCTGCTGGAGGCGTGGGGCCTCGTCCTGCTGGCAAACAACCAGCTGGATCCACACACGTCAGGTAAGCTTGTGTCATACGAAAACTTGTTTTTTAACCTCCTGACATGCCTCTGTGGTGGTTGGTGAAGTTTACAGGCCTGTTGAATACCAATCATTTTCATAAATCAACCACTATTAACCACTATTAGGCCAATCAGTTTGTTCCTATTAAAGCATGTCTTCCCCTCAGGAGTGCTGGAGAGGCTGGTGTCGAGTGTGGAGCAGCAGCAGCGTCAGATGACCTCCAGAGGTCTCCTGGAGGTCCGCCCCTCGTCTGAGGAGGAGGAGCCAGCAGAGGGAGTTCACCTGGCCCGAGGTGAGCTGCAGCAGCTCAGCCGCAGGGCTCAGCTCTGGCCCCTCATGGAGCAGCTGGCTGTCCTCAACCAGCTGAGACTGAGCACCGACCTGCTGCACCTCGCTCTCTCTCCTGGGTAAACATGCATTGTAGTCTCCTGAACAAAACAGAAATACTCCCAGGGTCTGGTTTAGAAACACTTTATGAACTCTTGCTGTTGAATTTCAGAGATCCGGAGGCTGAGGAAAGCTTACGTCAAGAACTCTCCAGACATCTGCGGTTCTGCCTCCAGTCCACACCGATGAACGTCAGTCAGCTGCAGCCGCTCTGGTTCCAGCTCAGCAGTGACAGGGTCAGTACAAATACACAATTCTACAATTCACCTATCAGACACTTTCTATCCAAAGCGACGAACATCAGAGAGTAAGAACAACACAAACAAGAATTTAGAGAGGAGGAAACATCATCAGGAAGTGCAAACAAACAGCTTTAAGTCTGATTGGACACACAGGTGCGGACAGGAAGTGACCAGAGGCAGAGCACTTTTTATTTTCAAGTAATAAAAGTTAATATATTGTTGATGAGCAACAACAGCTGTTCTTGAGAATTCTAATCACCTTCCTGAACATCAGCATCTTCATCAGTATAAGCTTTTCCAGCCAGAAAAAGTGATTTGCATGACTTAGGTTGGAGGTTTAAGCGTCGCTGTGCATAATAACGAATATGCAGTTTTTAATGTAATTTATGCAGATTAGAAATAGATGATGTGAAAATATGAAGCCTACAGATCACAGCCTTTGAGGGATGTTTCAGTGAACTGGGAGATGTGATCCAGTCTTGAGTGTTTTTGAGTCTTAATAATAAAGAACAATGATTTAAAGCTTTTCTCTGTCCTGCAGCCGTCTGAGGAGCTGCAGTTTGTTTGGTGTGAGCTCCTCTCAGAGGCTCTGTCCGCCCTGTGGACCAGCAGTGTGACCTCTGACCCCGACCTGTGGCTGAAGTGGGACCCGCTGAGACCTGAGACCCGTCAGGCTCTGAAGCTGCACCACGGAGCCGACAGCAAAGTACCGATCTTCAAACGTCTCCTTTTCATTTCTCTGTATTTGATCATCAGAGTTTCACTCACCTCTCTGTTTTTTGTTTTTTTAGGGACCAGCCTTGCTGAGCAAAGCCGTGTGGTCGCATTGCATGCTGGGAGTTCTCAGCAGCAGTGAGACTGGAGGTCGGTGGGAGCCGTCGGGGGCGTCCCTCCTCTCTCTCTCCCGTGTCACCCTGGGCGAGTGGAAGGAGCGGATCCAGCAGCTGCAGGATGTTTCTGCTGTGCTGTGGGACAACATGGCCGTCCCTGCTCTGACTGAGTTCAGGTATGGATTGACTGATCGGTTGACATTTTTAATTTAAACGAGTTAACAAGATTAAGTAGATAAAGCTGTCACAACAACAGAATTTTAACTTCAGTTTATACTAGTAGATATCAAGTGATATTGACACCTGTGTTGATACCATGGCAACAGAAACACAAGTTCAAGGCACTCGGTACACGGTCATTTCTTAGTTGTAATAACCAAAAACTCTTGCACACTGTCATAACCCGAGGTCAGACTACACGTTATAAGCACGATTATAGCCCGATCCGGCAGATGTAAGGTTTTGACCTTCGACCTCAAAAATCGATCATTTTATCCCATGTAGTGTGTCAGTGAACAACAATCAATACCACATCAAGGACGCTTCATGACCTGCAGACAGGAAGCCTAGCATGTTTGATTTAAAAAAAATAAATGTTTTATGCCTTCCATGGTGTGTTCTGTCACATCAGTGATGCTGACCAATGAGAGCACAGAGTGCTCTGCATGCCCAAAAGTGTTAAAAAAACTAAAAAAACAGAGAATATTGTTGAAGTTGGTGCTGCGTGATGGAACTACGAGACAAAAGACAAGCTTGTTGATCTCTGTCAACAACAGTTTTTATTTTGTTTACAATCGGCTGTCGTCTAGCCCCGCCCCTCCTCCTTCCAACGTCGGTTGTGATGATTGGTCGGATACCAAGATGTAGTCTGTCATGTTTGTTGGCCAAGTCACGTCACAAATGTATGACTCTGTGATCGTCTAATCTGACACACATATCGTGTAGTCTGACCTCGACATTAATCGCACAAAAACATCACAGAAATGTTGACAAGGTTTTTGTCTTTGGTTAAAAATATCACTGAAGGTCTCCAGTGCTTTTTTTTTTACTTTTGGTACTTTTTGATAAGATAGATCAGTAAATGAACAGAGATCAAATCGTTTTAAAACTTTATTTAGTTATTGGCACCAGATAACCTAGACGTTATGTTGCCTACCCATTACAGTCCTGTCAGCGACCTTGCTGAATGTCGTCTCCTACTCTCTCCTCCTAACCTTAGCCTTAGGCCTTAAGTGTCCACCTTGCGTGTTTTTCTAAGTGCCCGCGTCTTTTTTAAATAGTCTTCAAAGAGTAAAGAGCGTTTGCAGCAGCAGGCGACCGCCCGGACAAAAAGTGCAACACCCAGCTTCTTTTTTCAAGCACTCTGCCTTTTCTATGCGGCCGCTCAGAGCGCTCAAGTTGAAAATCTTTCAACTATTCAGAAAGGTGCTGTGGACGAAGCTATTATCCAAATGGTTCCTCCTTTGGATCGTGTCTTGTACCCAAATTCTCTGATCAGGAAAAAAAGCGACCTCAAATATTAAACATGCAGTAGGAAGTAACAGAGCTGTGTCGGTCATACAGCAGCTGTAGTCAACAGACTGTTGTCATAGAGACAGGACAGACTTGCAGGACTTTTCTACCCGGAAACACAAGGCCTTAGAAGATAAATCACTAAACAAGAAAGAGCAAAAGAAAATATTGAAAGTAAATCTAAACAGTAATATGGACCTATGCTCGACACAGAGCAAATATTTCATTTTTGAAAGAGATTAGAATTAAGTTTATCGTCATTTAGCCAATTCCTAATCTACTGTAAACAACTGCAGCACAAACATACATCCAACAGTGGGGTAAAGACACTTAATGGTAGAAAAATCATAAATGAATGAACAAACTTTTACTATCTCTCCTCCTCTCTGTACACACACAGGAGGTTCCTTTGACACAGTTTCTTTAAAAGGAATAAACATCAGAAATGTTCTCCACAATCATTAATATCTTCTGCTTTGGCTGACCTCCTCTCCTCAGGGCGACAGACTTCAGGCTCCAGGGCGCCGTCCTGCGTCGCCAGCTGCAGAGCATGGCGGACCTGCTGCCCCCCAGCCTGCAGGAGGGCTACATGGAGAGCTGTGAGAGTCTGGTGGAGGACCCCGACCCTCTGATAGGAGCTCAGGAGATCCAGACCATCTTCAGAGACTTCCTGCCCCCTAACCTCCTCCCCGCGGGGCTGCTGGAGGCCTGCATCACCTGCCTGCAGCAGTACGTCCAGAGCAAAGTCCAGGGCTCCAGCACGGCCGCCCGTTCGGGGCTGTTCTGGGTCAACATGGGCCTGCTGCAGATCAAAGTGTGGACCCCTCAGACCATCTTTGACCCGGCTGTGAAGAGAGCCTACAAACTCAACTACGCTCAGCAGGAGGTCAGAAGCTCCCTGTGTTCGTTATAGTACCTGTTTTTCTTTTTTCAAAATGTAAAGAAGTAGATCCTAACATAACTATATGTTTAATTTATTACACAAACTATATTTCATAAATGACAGAAAATAATTTATCATCAGAGTTTTGTGATTTCTGCTGCATCAAGAACTTTTGGTGAACATATTATGAATTTGTAAAATTTTCCCCATGGACTACATTACAGCTAAACAACAAGTATGCCCTATGAATACGTGTCTTTTTGTTGAAACTGGCAGAATTTTAAAAATACATGACATGAAGAAAATAAAGTCCTGTCCTACTTCCAGACAAAAAGCAAAGATACATATCTCATGACTTTGTTTTACAAACAGTAAAGAGAAAATTAGAAGCAGTTTGAAGCTTTGACTTTGGCTAAATGAATCTTGAACGTGCTCCTCTGTGTGTCTCTGCTGCAGCTGGCTCTCCTGCAGGAGGAGTGGAGAGGACGCAGTCTCTCGTCTCAGCTGATGACCGGAGCCGAGCTGGAGGAGAGCAGCATCATCGACGGCTTCCAGCATCCCAGAATCAGGTCAGAAACCATCCTGTGATAATCCACCTCCAAAAGGACCACAACTTCAAGAGTTTTCTCTGAGACGGTTTACTGTGCTATGACATATTTTTACCTTTTATTTTCATTTGAATGTGAAGAATATTCTGGATGTGCAAATTTAAAATTGAAGTTAAATCGTACAATTTGTGAGAAACACTGAAATCATCATTAGTATCATTTAGTCATATCCAAATTTTGATATTGTATCGAGTAACATGAGACTTCAGAATCAGTTCACAGCACATAAATGTAAGGGATAATAATCAGTATGGAGAGGAGGAGTGATAACATTGACCCAGAGTTCTTTGAGTGTACACATGATGCTGTGAGTAACTTAAGGTGACAATCCGTCTTTTAACCGTGTGTTTTGGACTTCTTGTCCTAGGTACCTGTGGATCCGCATGCAGCAGGTGAAGGAGCAGATCGCTGAGCTCTCCAGGAAGCAGGCCTGTCGTCCTCATGAGCCTCAGTACGGCCGTCTCTTCCAGGAGCTGCAGCACTACCTGTGCAGCATCGGGCAGGCGTCCGCAGTGGAAGACCTGCTGTCACACCTGCTGAAGGCCCTGCAGACCCCCTTCACCTCTACAAAGTCCAGGTCAGCGGTGCAGGGCCTGCTGAAGGAGGAGGCCGTGTGGCAGAACTCCCAGCAGCGTTTCTGTCAGAGGCTGCGCGAGGATTACCCCCTGTACCCCGATGTGGTCGGACCTGTTCGGACTGGAATCTTCCTGCTCAGACACGGCATGAGGCTGGTGGCTGCGCAGGTCGCTTCCACGCTCACACCTGCACCCGGTCTGCCCAAACTGGTGTCCTGCCTGCTGGCGTTCCCCTCCCTGTCCCCCAGCCTGCCGTCGTACCTGTCCCGCGCAGACTTCCTCTGCTCCAGGTCCTGTGTGGACGTTCTGCGCGGCCTCGTGAAGCTCCTCCCCCAGCAGAAGGACTCTGATCATGTGGTCCCTCAGTCGTCCACGCTGCTCCTGAACGCTCTGCTGTACGTTCAGTGTCACTCGATGACCACAGGAGAGTTCAGCACCGAGACACGCAGCCTCTTCAGACACATCTGTCAGGTCAGTGCTGCAGGCTGCTCCTGGATCCACTGCTTCTGTTATATTTCAACCTGGGATATATCCTAACATATTTTTAATGCATGAATAACTAATAGGTGTAAAAACAAGTTGAATTGCTCCTGAATGTCTCATCCTGCAGCAGTGAAACGTAATCATAGTGAATCTGCTACAAGTTGTTGTTTTTGTCCCTGACAGGCTCAGGTTGTTACTTTAAGTGTTTGACTACATCACAGAAATGATCCAAACAGAGATCTTTTTGTTAAAAATTACGCCCTTCAAAGCCATCAAACCCCTTTAACACAGAGATTGTCCCTTCATGACATCACTCCCACAGCTAGGTGTTTGTTCTGCCCCCTGTTCTGTGAGAGAGATTTATTTTCTGGAAAACCTTTTATAAAGTGATCATGCAGAGAAAATATTGGAAATGGTTCCCTCTAGACAGTCAGCTCACACTGCTTCTTAAATACAGAACACACCCCTACAGTATGGATAAATCAAAGGATAGTCATAAAACAATAAACCAGTACATCAATGTCAATACAACTGCTACAAGTGAGGAGCAGTTCCATCTATCTGCTCTTACTTACTCCTGTTATAAAGATTAGTTTGCCAAAATTCCCTTACAGTTCTGCCTTTCCACTGTAAACAGTTGGGCACCCCAGCCCTCCTAGAGGGGGCGTGGTCAGACACAGCTCATTTACATATTTAAAGGTACAGACACAGAAACAGCCTGTTCTGAGCAGGGCTGAAATAGAGGGGTTTATAGACCATGATCAAATACAGGATCAGAGTGGATTTAGAACAAGAAACTTCACACATGTTTTGTGAAGCTCTGAGACTTATTTAAACTTTTTGAAGAGGAGGAGAATATGTCACCTTTAAACTTTTGACATTTATGACAATCTTACATGTTAGAACATCGCAGGAATGGTTATTGTTTAAGAAAAACTGTTTTAAACATCAAAGTCACACACTAACAAAAGTCAAGGTAGCAGTCGATCAGTTTACCTGTGAAATATGGAGGCTGATGGCTTTTAAATAAAGTAAATAATTCAGACGTTTTCTGCCCTCAATAAAGGAGTCTCACTCTTGAATTAACATGTCTGTAGTTAGAAGTACCATGTGACCTGTTATTCACCAAAACAAGATTTGGAGTGGACGCTGCAGCCTTTTTTTGTGGCTGCTGACTCAGCTAGCTCTCTGAAATAATCCAGAGGTTTAAAAATACCTAAATGACCTTCTAACCACTATATTGAAGAAGAGTTTGTTTCTGACTGTAACGTGATGTTCTTCAGGCTCTGGTGAACGAGTGGGACGAGCAGGAGAGGAGGAAGAGAGAGAGAGAACAGCTGGAGGCCAGTCTGTATCGTAACCGCAGCAGACTGCACGGCTCAGGACTGACTGAAGACGAGCAGGAGGAGAGAGACTTCAGACGACTCTTCCCTCAGTTCAACAAGGTAAACACACAGAAGAGACTTACAACCCGCCTCAGCTCCAGCTCTCAGCCTGTCGTTAGGTTTACTGAAAGGTAGGGTGAGACAGGATTTCCAGCATGGAGCCCTCCACCGGCTTCCAAACCCCCTGCAGGAACAGATGGGTGACACAGTCAGGCTTTGTACATTCATATTTAGTCTATAGTCGTGGAGTGTTTACAGTGGGTCGGGAATGTGTGCCTGGATTGTTTTTGGGCAAAAAGTTCATGAAGCGCTTTTTTTTTTTTTCAACATGTTTGTTTTGTTCTTTCTCTTTGTATTATCAGATATTTTGTACCACCTGAGGTCCAAACTGCACCACTTTATATTTCAAATAAAAGTTGAAAAAACAAAAATCAGAAATTCAGGTCACGATTTTTCATGAAGGAGTAGGAGGGGGGTCTGGTTGAGACCAGTCCAGAACCACTGATCTAAGTATTATACACATTTTGTCAAAATCAAACTTTAAACTAAAAGTCAAAAGTGATTTCACACTGAAGGAAGTTCTGCTATCGTGATGAGCCTTTCCTGTCATGTTACTACAAAATGTTTCCTTTGCTTTCAACAGCAGGTTCATGCTGCTGCTGTCTTAGATTTAAAAAATATTTCTTCTCTCCATCAGGACTTTGCAGACATTACGTCTCAGCCCAGTCTGGAGGCTCCAGCAGACTCTGAGCTCCAGGAGATGGAGGAGGAGCAGGAGGAGTCCAGTGAGAGCAGCTCTCTGTCTGCAGCCTCCATGAACACAGTGGTCCAGATCCACCAGCGCCTCTGTCTGGGGTACGCTCAGTCACTGTGGTACCAGAGCACCAAACCAACCAATCACAGCAAAGAACACATCACAGCCCTCGTCTCCTCCTATCAGATCGCTTCCCCTCTGATGTCTCGCTTCTATCATCTGATTGGTCAGTGTTTCTTTTGGTGTTTGCCAAACTTTTTCATCTTTTCTTTTTACCATCTCAGAAACGATGACCTCTGTGTGTTTCTCTTCTCAGACTCTGATCTGGACCAGCAGCTGAGCGGCAGTGAGCTGCTGCTCTCCTCCCTCCTCCAGAACACAGTGCAGGGAGCAGGCGGTCTGTCTGTCACCTCAGAGGGGCCGTACGATTTCTACCAGCAGCCCAACATGAGCGAGGCTCGTCTCTGTCTGCCCGTCCTCGAGCAGCTGAGTGTAGCAGTGAAGCAGAGACTGGACGACTGGCCCGAGCACCCAGCACTCGTACAGGTCAGAGAGCTTCAAACACCCGGTCCAGCTTTGTATGAGTCTGCCAACCTGCTGCACCGTGGGGAGACCCCCTTGTTAATATATTGTTGATCTGCAAACTAATAAAAATGTAAATAAATGCACAGCAACAATTAAGAGCTGCCTGTGTTTGTCAAAACGTGCAGCAACACCAGAGTTAAAGGGACTGGTCCAATTTCAAGGATAGGATGGACTTTTATTTGAAGTTTTACAGTAACTCCATATCTGATTTAGTTTATATTTAAAGATCAGTCTAAATCATTTTAAATTTGTAGTAGTCATCCAAAGTGATCATGTAGAAGTGTTCAGTTGTACATGATCATACAGGAAGACGCTTCCATTCGATTAGCTTGAATAATAAAAGTAACTGGTTTGTGAGTTGTAGACTGAGCAGCTAACTGATCTAAACATGTCTGCTGCTTTATTACCCACAGGAGTTGGTAAACTTGTGTCTTTGTTTTTTTTTTTTCCAGCTCACTGTGGTCATAGAGAGAATCATGACGTTCAGTCTGGCCAGTCCTCTGGCTAAGTTCCTCAACGGTCTGGAGATCCTGCTCAGCAAAGCACAGGTGAGCTCGGTGTGCAAGAAACCCCTCAGCATGTAGGATAACATAAGTGTGTAACGTCAGCAGCCATCGTCTATTACTGTCTGATAGACGATATATCCCTCTGGGAACAGATGTTTATGTTCTCAGTAATTCATTTGAAGCCAGCTGAACTACTTCCAGGACAGATTTCATTTTCTGTGCAGGGCTGTCATTTCTTTGTCCATAACATCGTGGAGTAACACCTGTTCATCTGTTGGGTCTCACTTCAACAGTTTAATGAAAGTTACACAGCAGCTTCACTCCGACTCACTTCATCGCTAAGGGGGGGAAGTAAAAAGTCAAGCTTTGTCAGGTCTGTCCTCAAGAGGACAAGAAAACAACTTTAAAAATGTTTGTTGAATGGAGGTCAGATGGATCACTTCTAATGTGTTTCAGTTAGCAGGGATCAAATCAGAGACATTTTAATATAAAGACAGAGAGTCTGCTAGTGTTTCTTCAACATCAGTTCGTAGCACAGATGTGATCTCTGTCTTATCAGTTTGTCATGTTTGTTCTCCTCAGGACTGGGAGAACAACGCCAGCCGCTCAGTCTCTCTGCGGAAAGAACTGGAACCAGTGACGCAGCTCATCATCCAGTGGCGCAAACTGGAGCTCACGTAAGACCCACAGAGCTTACACTTCATTTTCTATTTGTGTTTTCTAGAAAAGTGACTATAGATGTGAGATAAGCGAGGTTTAACCTGGACCAGAGTTCTCAGTGTGTCCTGTTTTTGTCTAGCCTGATATTAGACGATGAACAGACTGTACAGGTTGTTTCCTATAAATGTGTAACTGTGTCCTGTCACTCTGCAGATGTTGGTCGAGTAGTCTGGACAACGCGATGAAGCGTCACACTCAGAAATCAACCAAACACTGGTTCTCCATCTACCAGCTGGTGGAGCGATATCTGGAGGAGCAGAGGACAGACCCTGACACAGGTACGTAGAGAATCAACTGCTCTCTGTTTGTTATCAATCACATTATACATAGATAACACAATCAAAACACATTCATTCAAACTGTTGATCTGGGAACACAGACAGAATAAATGATCTGAGTTTTTAAAATGTTGTAAATTATTCTCAATTTTATAATTAGAGGTGTTAAATGTGCACTAAAATATAAAGAGCCATGTGGTGGACACTGTATCTTCAGTGTTTATCCAGCTCTGCATCGGTCTGTAAACCTTTCTGTGTTCTAACCTCTCTCCATTTTTCAAAATCATCTCCAATATTGATCCTAGTTTGAGCACGTTTCTGCTCGTGGAGTTTAAATTGCTTTTCAATGTTCAAATGTGTCAGGAAATGGCAACAAAAAAGAATGAAAAATAGAATACGATAACTAGATTGAGATTTTTGTTACAAAGACACAAACTGTAGCAAACAATCAGATGCATTGAAGGCTATGCTATGCAAAAATACATTACACCATGTTTATTTAACACTAATATGTGTCCCTAGTCTGTCTGCAAACCCCCCCCAATTATTCTACAATTAATTTAGCAGACGCCTTTTTCCAAAGCAACATACATCAGAGAGTAAGTACAACACAAGCAAGGATCTAGAAAAGAGGACACAATGTCAGTAAGAGCAAACAAACAGTTTTAAGTCTGATCAGACACACAGGTGCTGACAGGAAGTCTCTTCTTGAGCTCTCTAATCAGTATAGAAACTACCTTAAAAACATGGTTATCAAACAAAACTGTGACTGCCCATCACAAAGGGCAGTAACCCCTCCCTCAGGTGTGTGACACTCCCACAGCTAGGTGTTTGTTCTGTCCTCTGAGTCTGCCTTCTCACCGTAAACAATAGGACATGGAGCGAGAAAGCCCAAGCCACATCCCCTTCAGAGAGGGGGCGTGGTCAAACAGCTCATTAGCATTTCAAGCTACAGACAAACTGGTTGAAATGGAATATAATATGTGACCTTTAAAACATCCCTCACACGGTTAAACAAACGTTAAAGGTTGGAAAACGCTGTGACAGCTAAGAATCGCTGTCTTCCTGTTTCTGTCCTTTCAGGTGAGGAGGTGGAGCGTCTCTCCCTGTCCTCAGTGACCTCCACCCTGCAGGCCTTCATGGAGGGCTCCACCCTGGGAGAGTTTCACACTCGCCTGTCCACGCTGCTCAGCTTCCACTGTCACCTCCTGCTCGTCCCGGACCAGCCTGGAAAAGGTCAGACATCAAAACGTTTTCAGATACAGAAAATACAAGTCATTTAAAATACAGGAACCATAGTTATTATCCCCCCCCCCCCTCCTGGCTTGACTCTTACTGCTCCATATTTATGTTTAATGTTAGGTAAACAAGTAGTTTTTATAATCAGCTCATAGTTAAACCATCTTGCAGTATTTCTACACAGCATGGATGTAACAGGTTGGTGGTGTCCAACAACAGATTATTCCCAAAAAAAATTTTTTTATATATTGACAAAATAATTGATCCCCTGACCAGACAGGGTCAGCCCCCACGCTGACCTCTCTGTGGTTCAGGTCAGGCGTCAAACTATCTCAGACATCACTCACTGGATTCCAATAAAGTCAATAGTTCCATGGAAACTCCATCTCATCACTGAACTAGAAAATAGATTTGACCTGTGAACTTCAGTGGTCCAAACGAGGCTGTATGTATGTAGGGAACAATCTAGACTATTGATGGTTAACTCTTTTGTTTTGTTTCACAGAGTCTTTGTCGAGTCTTTTGTGGAACCTGCACAAATACTACAGCCAGTTCTCCGACTGCGTCCAGACCAGAATCAGTCAGCTCCGACAGCCCATCGAGAAGGAGCTCAAGGTTTGGATCCCTGTTTAATTCTTTACTGTGAACCAGCGTGATGAGTCTCTGTCTGCGTAAAGGAGTGTTGAGACTGTTTATTTTTTGTTCAGTGATTAGAAACAGAGTCGATGCAAAACTGCCGTCAATTATCAAGTTCGGCTTTTTCACCTCGTGATCAACTTAAAATGTTCAAAATTTGTCAAGAAAGCTTCTCAGCACTGAGACTTTCCTGGGACCTCTTACTGGACCTGGTACTGGTCCTGGTACTGATCCTAGATTACCGGTCTTTAAACTGGGACTTGGTCATAAAGTTCCTCCAGACAGTGGAGGAGGCAGATTAACCCAGCTGTGACCTAGGCATGATGGCCTTTGAATTTCTTGCGTTAATGAAAATTGGTCTAAATGGAAGTTGTGTTTAACAGAAATAACAATCTGAGATGTATATTTGATCATCCTTTTGGTTTGAAAACAGTTTAACAATATTCCATCACGGTGTTAAAGTCAACTGAGATTTGAATGTGTTCCCTCAGGACTTTGTGAAGATCTCCAAGTGGAACGATGTGAGCTTCTGGTCCATCAAACAGTCGGTGGAGAAAACACATCGGTAAGATTCTGAATATATATATGAGGACTTTTGTGTTTTAGGACACAGTGTTGTGTTTCTTAACATTGTTCTCCCTCTCTGCTCTCTCTTCTGTTAGGACTCTGTTCAAGTTTGTGAAGAAGTTCGGGGAGGCTCTGAGCGGTCCCAGTGTCCCCTCTCTGGTGGAGCAGGGAAGCAGTGCGAGCCTGGACAGTGTGGATGTAAACTCAGAGGAAACACCCATCCACCGGGTTCACCGGGCCCTGAAGAGCAACCCGCCTGGGAAGGGCCGAGACCTGGAGGTACAAGTTGTCAAAGCACACAGAGAGGGTTGATCATATTGAATCATTTGTTGTCAACCTAATAAGCTGAATGATGTTTTTCAGTGTGACGAGGTCCCAGATGAGGGAGTTGAAGGTTCGCCTCTGCAGGCACGTCTGCCCGTTCTGACCAGGAAAATGAAGAAAATGTGCGTCCAGCTGCTGAAGAAAAGCCCTGTGCCCGAGCTGACTGAAGACCTCGACTGCTTTACGGGTAAGAAACACAAAAACACAATCAAATAAATGAAATGAGACATGGACCTTTCCCCCCAGATGCTCAGTGTTTATCTTCAGATGTGAGCATTTGGATGTAGATCTGTCAAATTAAGGATGGTAAAAGTAGAAAAATACACAAGTATGTGTCCTTCTGTCCAGGCGAGGTGATCAGTAACCTGCAGGCGCTGCAGAGCCTCAGCGTCAACACGTCGGCAGAGAAGGAGAAGCAGAAAGCCGAGGTGAAACACATCCTGCAGCAGAAACAGAGAGCACTGTCAGATCTGTTCAAGATGCTCACAGAGATAGGTGAGTTCTTTCAGACATCAACAGAGCTCTCAGATGAAGAAAAACACTCTCTAATACTGTATGTGTCGCGGTCTCTTTCAGGTCTGTCGTACCGTAAAGGCCTGACCTGGAACAGGACGGCCGATCCAGAGCAGACTCTGTGTCTGCAGCCGCTGGAGCTGAGCACAGCTCTGACCGCTGTCAGGAAGCAGGAGCCGGCCGAGAGCGCGTAAGAACAACACAGCTTCATTTATTTAACTGCTGCCAGTTCATGTTCAGGACTTAGTGAAACTAGAAAACAGATTCATTTTGAGTAATTTTGCTCAGATACCGCCCTCTAACCATCCTGGATTTGGACCTGTGCATGAGCATCCGTTACACCTCAAACCTCTTGCATCCATGCTCGGGCCAAAGAAGTGCAGTCGTCTCTAAAAGCTGTTTTCTCTTTGCTCTCGATGCTCCAGGTTGTTCACAGAGTTGTTGACAGCGTGGGATGGATGTCAGAAGTATTTCTACCGTTCATGGGCCAGGAAGACGACCCTGCTGACCGCTCTGCAGCAAGCCGCCAAGGTGAGGCACATACACTGACACACATAGTGAGTACAGATAAAGAAGTGATGTAAGCATAGCTCTTAAGTCCAAACTCTATATGTGTGTGTTTGTTTCAGGAGCTGGGTCTGGGGAACATCGAGCGCTGCAGAGGTTTCTCTGCTCATCTTTTCAAGCTGCTCCTCAGACAGAGACGACGGCTGTCCAAACTCACCGAGCAGTGGGTCCACCTCAGGTCAGTCTGCTGTCACATCGTGTTTGTCAAACGTACGCGGAGCAGAAGGTCATGACGGGGAGGGCCGGGGGTGGAGGGGAAGTGATGCACTGAAGGATAACTTTGTTTTGTTAACCTGAAAGTCGCATATGAAACGTAAAGCTCTGTTGATGTCTGAAATTTGACAAAATGTTGAAAACTTGAAGATGAAGATTATGTAACATTTAGTTTACTGGATGCATCTATGAAGTTTCATTTTTGTTTATTAAATATGAATTAACCTTTGTCCCTTGTTCTGTCCTAAACTCTCAGGAGGCTGACAGACAGCGTTCAGGGCATCAAGGCTGACCTCCAGAGCCGCGGTGAGGACCCGACCTGCACCCTCCCTCCTCAGGAGTCTCTGCAGAGCTGGCTCGTCAGAGGGCAGGAGCTGGCTGCTCAGTGCTCCACCCTCCTGCAGCAGCTGTCCTGGCTCCACCAGTGCTGCCCCGACGACCTGCAGCAGAAGGAGACGGGCAGCTGCAGCCAGCACACCCTGAGGTGTCCGTCCCCGCTCGCCGCCCACCGCCAACCCCCAGGCTGTCTGATGAGGAGGGGGGACACCGCCTGGTGTCAGCTAAACCAGAGCTTCAACGCCATGTCCAATCAGACGCAGAGCATAAAGGCGGAGCTGGATGACGCGGCGCAGCAGACGTCAGACAGAGTCCTCCACACGTGGTGAGACATCACTTTTACATTGTATTTAAAATCTTCACAGCTTTAGAAGAGTATCAGTCTGAACACGGTTGGTTTATTCCACAGGAAACACTTTATGACGTGCTGCTCGGCCTTCGATCAGCTGGGAGCTGTGGCGGCTCAGATGCCCGGCGTGGAGCAGCTCTTCTCCCCGACCGTGTGTGTCGGCAGCACTGACAACCAGCCGGCCATCACACAGAGCCTGCAGTACGTCAGAGGACAGGTGGAGGCCGGCATCACCGAGTTCACCACCTGGAAGACTCAGCTGCTCTCTATTGGTCCACACAACTCAGGTGCGTGACCATCCCAGAGTCTTTAACCACCACTACATGATGATTTAGATGATTTAGAATATAATATCTTCAGAAATAGGAGCAAGGTTTTAGCATTCCTTTTTTTTAAAGTAAAAATCACATGAAGTAACACGCTGTCACACTCCGTCTCCTTATTCCTCTCACAGATCTGCAGCCCGCCTTCTGTTCTGACTTCTCTGCTGAGCTGGAGACAAACATCAACACGGTGCTGTGTGCCGTGCAGACGCTGGTGAAGAGACGGGAGAGAGAGCAACAACCAGAGCAGCAGAGTGACGTTAAGACAGGTGAGAACAAGTCAAGGCGATTGATGGAGAATCTGTAGCATGCAGAGGGGGAACCTTCACAGCCACACTCATAACAGGTTACTGTACTGTTGACGCCACAATATGAAGGCTACATGACCTCATGTCTCATGTTTCCAACTCCAGACTTGTCCAGATCGCGGTATTCTTTACACCTGTTTTTATTCTGCCACCATTAAACGTTGTCGTCCTGCTGTTATTAAATGTGACAGAGGGTGCTGCAGAGGAGAAGGAGGATGAAGGTCCTGTGGAGGACCTGCTGAAGCCCGGTCACCTGTCTCGTCTCCTGGAGGACGAGCTGGCTGCAGAGGTGGACGCTCTGTGTGTGGGAGATGTGAGCAGCGGGCTGGAGAAGCTGCTGAGCCGCCTCAAGACTCACAGAGACTCGTGTCAGCCTTCTCAGCTGCAGGTAGGAACACAGCTGTGCATCCATCACACTGAAAGTCTGATTTTTATATAATCACATAATCCTCTCATCGGAAAGCTTCCACTGCGCTGCAGGCTTGGACAGTTCATGTCATGTGTTTATTTATAAACCAATTAAAGTGTATCTAAAGTGAGCATGGGAAAATTATAATCCTGGCTTGTTTATTTAAAAACACCTGCAGGAGGGATGTTTATTAACCCTTCATGAAGTCCCTTTGAGTGACAAGGTGCTCTAATTTTGAAAAATCAAAATGAATCTTCATCAGTTTATCTACAAATTATAAAAATCATAAAATATACTGCACATATATCTTAAATAATAATTAGATTATAATAGTCAACTTCATCTATTAAAGGTTTATTTTTGGGCTTCGTAGAGACACGACAGTTGACAGAGTATGAAACAGAGAGAGAGTGGGAATAAGATGTGGGAATGGAGCCACAGGTCGGATTTGAACCCTGGCCGTCCTTTGTGGGGGACAGTAGACTCTGTACAGTACATGGAGTGTGTGATATAACCGCTAGCCTACAGTATCAACGCTCCCACAATGCTTTTTTTAAAGTGAACAATCTGAGACAAACGTCCTTAAATCATCAGCAATCAGTCAAATTGAACTGAGTTAGAGCTCACTGAATCTAAACATTTAAGTCACTCTCTAGACTTTTTAGGAACATGTTACAATCTAGATATGAAACCTTAAATAGTTTCATTTCTGTATGAAACATGTCGGATAAAAGAAATATATTTTTCAAGCTCCTTTTTAGGGTCATTTCAGAATGTGTTTTTTCTGCTGTTCATGAATTGTATTCAATCTTAATATGATGTTAGTTTCATTAGCATCAGTCCATGTAAGATAAGATAATCCTTTATTTATCCCACAACGGGGAAATTTACATTGTTATAGCAGCAAAGAGTGCAAACAAAAAGTGAACACAGTGAAATTTAAATAAAAAAAAGAAAAATGTACAAAAAATAGATAGATACCACAATATAGATTTTAAAAAATAGATCAGCTGAGCTGCAGTTTTGACAAAAATGTAGTCAAATTTGTGATCTGTGTGTGTGTGTGTGTGTGTAGGAGGTGGACAGGGCATGCAGGATGCTGGTGCGTCTGCAGCCTCTGCTCGGTGTTTACTGTGACGTGGTGCGGTTCTACGTGTCGGTGTCTGTGGGAGCTCACAGGAGCACAGGGAAGCTGCTGTCTGTGCTCGCCAGCATCTTCACCCAGCTCGCTCAGAAGGTAAACAACAACAACAACACTCTGTCATTAAAAATATACAGAAATAAGAGAAAGTGAAAGCACTGAGTCAATGATTGTTTTCTCCCCCCTCTTCAGGGTTTCTGCCTCCCTCAGGAGCTGATGGCCGGGGGAGACGGAGAAGGAGCCACAGAGTTCCACGACTACGAGGGCGGAGGAATCGGGGAGGGCGAGGGCAACAAAGACGTCAGCGACAAGATCGAGAATGAAGACCAGGTGAGGACAACTCAGAGACTTTACTAGTTTTTTTTTTCTTATTTAATAATCATAACTCATAAATGCTCCTTAAAAGCATCCAGTAAGAGGACCAGTAAGAGAATCTTCCTCCAGTTCTAACTCTGATCCTCAGTGTTGTTTCTCCTATGTTTACAATGAAAAACAAGTTTTTTATAAAAATGTCAGCAACCTTTTTTGTTCCTCAAATGTTTTCCTGTTTCAGGAGATGATAAATGGTCCACTATACGGTGGTGAAAATAGAGTTTGTCTTGGATCATTCCTCTAAAATCCTTCATCTTTTTTCCACCTGATTTCAGGGATAAAATAAATGAATGAACTGTGAAAGATTTTTTTAGTGCATCTTGTCTTTTCCTTTCACCTGTTCTTAAGACATAAACAATAAACACAGTTTAGAAAAGAATTTAGATCAGGCACAGAGAATTGACTGGAGCCCTTGTTCCACCAAGCGGTCGGGTTCAGTTCAGTACGTTATGGATTTATTGCCTTTTCCCACAAATGTACCAAATGAACCATTTGTTACGATACCCTTCTGTTGAGGGGCCAAGCATACTGACCAGACCCTAGAGGGTGGAGCTAGACACGCTGCAGTCCTTTGATTGGTCGAAATAATTATTACTTCCGGCGTGACAGTGTTAATAAATTACTTAGACAAAACACACCACGTTTAAATATCCTGTGGATATTCAGAGTTATTTCAAGGTAACTGCCCAGTGGATGGATTTATTGGCGGGCTACACCATACCGCGCTGCTATGATGTCACGCTGTTACCTAGCGATAATTGTCCAAACAACATTACCCATGATTCTGTGTGATTCCTCCTGCAGGTGGAGGACACATTCCAGGAGGGTCAGGAGAAGGAGGAGGAGCAGGACAAAGGAAACATTGAGGCCGAGGACAACGCCATCGAGATGTCAGAGGACTTTGACGGACAGATGCACGACGGAGACGGAAAAGAACAAGGTAACTTCTTTTTATATCGGTTATAACTTTCTTCTTCCTGTTGCTCTAATGTGACCTGCTCATTGTGTTTTGTTCCATGTTTACTTTTTCTCCTGACTTCCTGAGCTGACACAGTCGATCCTGCACATTCAGCTGGTGCCATATATTTACATACCGCTCTACTGAAGAAAATCTAACTCACTTTTCACTCCTCCATATATCCCATGTGACACACACTCCTTGTTTAAAGTCAGAAATGTTTGCATTCAAGTTCCTTAAAAGATCATTTCAATGTGATGTTTTAAGTTATCTTAGTTCAGAACACATCTAGAACACATTTTCAGGGGTCAAAGTTCACTTTTATTGTGAAATAATCTTCTACAATAAAGCTAACTCTCTTCAATGTTTAGAGCAGTGATACTCAACCCGAGGCTCTCGAGCCACATGTGGCCTATTTGGGACTAGTTGTGGCTCTTTTAGGTCCTACTTGGGGGGGGGGGAAATGAATTATTTAAAAAAGGGAAACATTGTCAGCAGAAATTATTCTTTGCAAGTCATGTCACTGTGTTTCCACACACATTTTAGGAAAGGAAGCGGTTTTTTGATTGTGGCTCTTGCAGAAATATTTTTTGGTCAATGTGGCTCTTAAGTCTAACAAGGCTGAGTACCACTGCTTTAGAATTTGGACTGCAGTACCCATTTTAAACACTAGATGTCAGAGTTACATATTGCTCCTTTAAAAGATCTACAAAACGTGCGAACAATGTGCTTTAAATCAGAAAACCAACAACTTAAGAGCACATTTTTTATATAGCAAACAAGCCGGAGGAACTATGTTCATCATTAAGTGCAGAAGGCCCTCGATAATATTTATTATTATTATTTTTTTATTATTATTTGCAGAGGAGGATGACGACTCGTCCAAAGAGGAGGAGGAAAAGGAGCTGGACAAAAAGATGGGCGACCTTGGTGAAGGTGAGGCGGAGACTCTGGATGAGAGGATGTGGGGAGATGATGAGGACGATGAAGAGGAAGAGGAAGGAAGTGACAAAGAGGAAGAGTCTGGACAGGGCATGGACCAGGTACAGAACCGAATCATGACTTCAACTTGTTAGCAGTCACTTCAGTGCGTGTGCTCTAACTGAGTGTCCTCGATGTGTCCTCTCAGGGGGAATCAGAGCTGGTGGCCAAAGACGACAACCTGGACGCTGCAGATCCAAACAAAGAGAAGAAGAACCAGGACGGAGACGATCAGATGGACGAGGAGGAGAAAGAGAAAATCAACGAACAAGGAGACCAGGTAACCGTCTCTGCAGCATTCCCATGCCTTTCATAAAATATGTTTATTACATTTCTAAAGAGTGATACAACACAAACAAGACTTAAACAGCACACAGACGTTAAATAAAGCAGTTTTTACATTCGCAGACATAATGTTTTAATTTGAGTTCTATCAAAAAATCCAGACTCTAAGTTAGAAGTTTACAATGTTTACGTGATCACAGATTTACGTGTCTGATGTGTTTCCTGCTGTTGTTTCTCAGAGGGAGTTTGATGAGAATGAGGTGGATCCGTACCACGGTCAGCAGGACAAGGGACCTGAGCCTGAGGCCATGGATCTGCCCGAAGATCTGAATCTGGACCAGGACGAGGAGGCGGGAGAGGATGGGGAGGGCGAGGGGGAAGGTGAGACCTGCAGCTAACATGTAGCTCCAGATGATGTTATGAACACACATACCTCTTGGTTTGGTTCATAGACGTATCAGGAAGAAGATGAAGAATGAATGTTATGAACCAATATGAAAAACAAAAGTGTGACTCTCATCTTTTTTTTTTTTTGTCAGAGGAGAATCCTTTTGACATCGATGATAAAGCCACGCCTCTGGATGAGAAGGAAGACGGACAGAAAGATGGAGACAACGAGGAGGAGCAGAAGGAGGAGGGAGCGGAACAGATGGAGGAAGAGCAGACGGACCAACCAGGAGAAGAGAAGACTCAGGAGCCAAAGACTGAAGAAGAGGAGGAGGAGGAGGGAGGAGGAGAGAGAGCGGAGGGAGATGAAGAGTCAGCTGAAAAAGATGAAGATGAAGAGGAGAAAGAGAAGGGAGGAGAGGAGGCAGGAAGAGATGAAGATCATACTGTTCCTAATGATGAAGGGCACAAACCAAAGGTGTGTATGACAGAGAGCTCCTGTGTGATCGACACACACACACATCTGTCAGGTGTGTAACTGTCTGTCTTTATTCTGCTCACAGGAGGAGGAGGAAGGAGCAGGCGAGGATGAGGAGCAGCCGGAGTCAGCCGAGAGGAAGGAGCACAACACGGACGGTCAGACCGGAGAGGAGAACGTTCAGAGTGAGACGGCTGTGGAGCTTGCAGGAGAGGCCTCAGAGAGAGACCAGGCCAAAGAGGTACACACACATCACACACCTCGTGTGTTCACCTGCAGACACACACTGAGGGAGGAGCATGACACACACTCACAGGGCCTTCTGCTCTGTACACTGACACCGCTGTATAAACTAGCTGCAACCAAGCAGTGTTACAAAATGAACCAGTGAGGGAGTGCAAAAAACTGCAGTTCCTAGAGTGTCCACTTGAGGCTCGCTGCAAAATCCCCAGAAACCCCATACACACACCATGTTAAAAGTCTGTGTAGAGAAAAAAAACATGTAAACAGTCTGGTAATAAAAACAAATATGATAGTGCATGTTTTTACTCGGCACACTGTGCTGGAGGTAATTTTTTTTTTAAACTAATTTGTTTTTATTTCATGAAGGCAAAAAGTAAGGCATAATTAGAGCCGTGTCTGAGTTGACTGACAGGCGAGGGCGCTCTAGCTCTAGCTCAAGGAAGCTAAAGACCCGCCCTCATCTCTACGGGTCCTGGTCAAACCAAACACCCCCCTCCCTCTCCCTACACTTCAGCTCCGTTAGCACGCTCACATAGAGGGATCAGCCGCATTGAGCGCCGTCCAAAACCTCAGAGCATGGAGTGACAGTGGATGGAAACTGTCCAACAGCCAGTCTGCACACTGCACACATGCTGACTCAGTAAACGGGTGAAACACATTTAATTGTTGATCACCGGAGATGCTCTGTGCGTAAAAGTTCAGCTCATCAACCCCATACATTTGAACAAGGTGACAAACACATTATAACACCAAAGTCTGTTTCTGCAGCATGCTGTTAACCTCCTCATCTTACAGCAGCCTGGAGACCGACATTAAAAATAACTTTGTAGAAATAATCAGACTCGTACCTGATGGTCTTACTTTTTTTTTTATGTCATAAAGAGGCATTAGTAATTAGGCAGAGTTCCAGTCTGTTTTGTTGCCAGCTGAATTCTCCTCATTGGGGCATTAAGTTGTTTAAATTACACATTACTTAAAATAAGTCATGTTCTGCTGGTTTAAGATAAACTCTGGTTATCTGGGTCAGAGTTCTGTTTTTTATACCTCTTTTTATTCTGTGTCTTCAGAATTCTGGCTTCCCTATATGCAATTCCTGCAAAGGCCACTAGAGGTCACCACATGTCTGTGTCTTTATAGCGGTCATAATCAGAGGCACTGCTTGTCAACAGGCAAGGCAAGGGAACTGCTTGGGGCCCCAGACCAGTAGGGGGCCCCTGAGGCCTCACAAACGTTTAACAACAGCAGTGGCCAAAAAAGTGCAAAAATGTTGCAACAACTGTAGGAATCCTCCCTAAAGGAGCCCCATGTGTTGCATGCATGTGAAAATCAAAGTATGTCAAAAAATAAAAATGAAGGAGAATTATCCGTCTGTAGGAGAGAAAATACAAACAGAAAAAAAGGAGGTAGAGAAGGAAGCGTCAGAACTCTGGCAGACAGAATGGAGGTGAACGCTGGTTGGAGGGCCCCCCAATTACTTTTTGCCTAGGGCCCCAACAGACTCTAGAATCACCACTGGTCATAATAAGCCAGTGCACAGAGGACATACACAGCTTCATGTTTGGTGCAGCCTGTGCAGGAGAGATAACCTGGAGGAACAGCTGTGAAAAAGTTATTTACTTACATTCATTCAATCGTTTGGGTCAAACTTAAATGTTCAGAGGAGCAGGTGATATCAATCAAAGAGCTCTGTGTCGATTAACAGAAAGTCAAAAGATGAATCTTTATTTTAACACCAAAGTGAGCAGATATAATCCACCTGAACACATCATCTCATCCTCTTAATGAAGCTGAAATTAAAAATGTTTCCACTGTTTTTGTGTGTCAGGAGCATGGGAGTGGAGCTGCAGATGCCAGCCAATCAGAAGGCCACCAGTCAAAGCTGACAGCAAGAATGGCCTCACAGAAACAGACTCAGGACAAAACTCAGGTTTGAGAATCTGACCTGCTGCTCTCCTCCAGTATCTGTTTGTTATTCTCTCCAATTTATAAAAATGTTTTTTTTAATGTACTGTTTCAGAGCTTCAAGAGGAAACCAGGTCAGGCGGATAACGAGCGATCCACGGGCGATTATAACGAACGAGTGAATAAACGTCTGAGAACAGTGGAGAGCGGGAAGGATCGCTCTGAGGACAACGGACAGAGTGACGCTCAGCAGGAGTCTGACCTGTACGAACACATCAAAGAGGGAGAGTCCACGTACGACACGCAGACATACGGTCAGTGTTCGGTCTCCACACACACACACACACACACACACACACACACACACAGATTTATTTAGATATTTTTTACCTCATCAATAAATTAAGACTTTGAAAATCTCTTTTAATCATCCTCATTACTTCGCACCGTTTTGACCATTCACCTCATGATTACGACTAACTCGTGGATATATTTTTAAAGCTCTAAAGTCTTTCTTTGTTTGACAGAAATTTGCTTTTTAAAAGTTTTCTGACATGTTAGAACAACTTTTCAGATGTCTTCTGTTCAGATTTTTTCATTACATTTGCATTTTCTCTCCAGATGTTGCCAGTGCCGACCAGCAGAAAGCAGCCGGACCTCAGCAGCACCAGGACGAGGAGCAGAACGAGGAGGATGTCGCCATGGAAACGGAGAACCAGGAAGAGGACCTTCAGGCTGCCGAGGTCCAGGAGCTGAAACCCGAGCAGCTCGACTCCAGCAAGGCCTCAAAAACAGGCGAGCCGCTTCTTCTTCTTCTCTCCTGCCTGTTGGGAAATAACTCTGACTTTATAGTTTTTTATTAATGTGATGTGTTGATGTGTGCAGGAGCGGACAGTGGAGAGATGGAGGTGCAGACTCAGGCAGAGGGGGAGGAAGAGGAGAGGTGGAAGGAGCGACTAAACACCAGAGAAGAAGAACGAGAAGAGAGATGCACAGAGTCGACGATTCACACGGTCCCTGAGCTGCTGCTGGACACCATGCAGGTAAAATAGAAGTGTCTGTCTGTCTCATCATATCACCCTTATCACCCCTGTTACTGTTGCTCCTCAGATCGCGTTGAGGTTTCAGAGTCTGACCTGAAAGCTGTGTGTCTTCGTGTTTGTAGAAGGAAGAGAGAGACCCGGAGGAGATCAGGAGGGAGATGGAGCTGCAGCTGGAGGCCTGGCACAAACTGGCTCCAGGAACTCAGGAGGAGGTGAGGCTGACCCAGAAATATTTAAAACTTCAATGTTTTTCATGTAGTTGTCTAACAGTCCAGACTCTGGTTTGAAGGAGGACACACCAAAGGGAATACCAGAAACATATTGAACCCTTCAATCTATTCTTGTGTTTTGCATGGTAACCAATGCATCCAGCCGGCAGAAAGATTGTTTGACTAAAGACCCGATTGCAACATCTCTTCATAAAAATGCAGAGAATTAGAGAATGATGTTAAATCTGCAGCTTCTACTATCCTCATACGTCGTTTTTCTTTCGATCAACAGCCTAGGTTTTTTAATTTTGAGCATTTTTATTTGCAGAACATAAACAGGAACTCAGAAGTATGTGAAACAATTCATAAAAATGTCAAAGATAGACTAGAACGTCTGTCACCAAATGGCAGGCTATGGTCTGAATCTGGACCCAGCTGTCGCCCTGTCTGCAGCCAGGCTTATTCTGATGAGCACTTCTATTTTGAACAGTGCAGCTTTAGGTGGTTTTACAGTAGTCTATTTTAAATGGTGCAGCCTTTATGGTAGCTATTTCAGCTACAAATTATAAGGGCCCAGGACAGTTCACAAACTCTGTGCAATGGACATCTTATTTAATTTCTTAGAAATCTGTAAATGTTTGAGTTTCATGCTTTTGTGTGTTTTAACACATAACCTTTAAATGAGCACCTTTTTTTAAACAAACATACGCAGACTCCCTAAGTTGATTTGAACATGAACTCTTAACATTTTGACCTGTAATTCTAAAAAGAAAAACATTTTGATAAATGTTCTCAAAGATCTTACAAAGGTGTCTTCATACGAGGAGTCAGATCCATCAATGAGTTGTGTTGGTTTGTAACCTGGGCTTGATGTTTTATTGTGTTGTGTGTGTGTGTGTTTCAGGAGAGTGCAGCAGCCTCCATGTGGCATCAGTACCAGAGTCTGACCTCGGCTCTCTCCCAGCAGCTGTGTGAGCAGCTCCGCCTCATCCTGGAGCCCACGCAGGCCGCCAAACTCAAGTAGGACCAAAACGCTGCACGCTGCATCACGTGTCTATGACAGAAGGTTAAGATAATGTATCACACAATAACACACACGTGTTGTCTAATGCTCCACAGGGGAGATTACCGCACAGGGAAGCGCCTGAACATGAGGAAGGTGATCCCCTACATCGCCAGTCAGTTCCGTAAAGACAAGATCTGGATGAGGAGGACCAAACCCAGCAAGAGGGAGTACCAGATCTGTCTGGCTGTGGACGACTCCTCCAGCATGGTGGACAACCACTCCAAGCAGGTACCAGGGCACCTTCACATGACATTATTTAAACTCTATTCCTGTGAGGATATAATGGTATATCACCCAACTGCAGTTACCATCAAAAAAAAAAATACAAATTCCACAAAAATCTCTGTTCAAGCACACATTGGTAATAAGACTTCATATCATTATCACAATATGTAGAAAAGTATCAGGATTACATACAGTGCAGGCCTGAGATAAATTGAGTTAATAGTGATTAAGGCGGCAGTAGCTCAGTCTGTAGGGAGTTAGGGTTAGGAATCGAAGGGTTGCCGGTTCAAGTCCTGATGCGAGTCTGGTAGCTGCCAGATCACTTCCTGAGCACTGCCCAGGTGCCCTTGTGCGAGGCCCCAAACCCCAAACCTACCAGCTCAGGAGCACTCACTGTGGGCAGTCCCCTCACTCTGACATCTCTCCATTAATGCATCTCCATAGGATCCTGTGTGTGTGTAACATGACTCAATAACACAGTGTAAAACTGGATTTTCATTAATCAAGTATATCTCATTCTTCTAAGATACAAATGTTAATTGTCCGTATTTAAGCCTGTAGAAAGTCACTGAATGTGTTTTTAAAAAACAGAAAGAAAGATACAGCGCTGTCACTTTTCTCCAACGTCGTTCAGCCCTACTAACCGGTCGAGTCAGCAGGAAACTGGCAGCTCCTGTTTTTGTGAAGCACAATGACTGTTTTTGTCAGTGGAGCTGGCTGGTTTAAAAGAGAATGATGCAACGGCTGTTTCTGGGTTTAAAAAAAAAAAAAAATGATCACCTTCCTCTTAACCAAAAAGGTCAATCTCTGCAGGGATCTTTTCTGTAATATTGTCAGACACTTTGAATAACAATAACAGAAATAACTCCAACTAATTTGCCCCAAGGATTACGCTGCAGCCATTACAGCCTGTTTCAGAGCTGGTTCATGAAATCTAACAGAGCAGTCCAAGCACTTTAAATACTTAGACGTAAAAATATAGCTTCCATATAAAAATACATTCATGGTTCAGTATGTACAAAGTCATCACTTCTGTGTCCTGTGTTTTGTGCAGCTGGCGTTTGAGTCTCTGTCAGTGATCATCAACGCTCTCACTCTGCTGGAGGTCGGACAGGTGTCTGTGTGCAGGTGAGTCTCTGCACGTTTCATGTGATGCTACATTTTAAAACAAGGAAACAAAACTCATACAGAGAGTGTGTTTAGGGAATATATGTAACCTTAAACTCCTGCTCATGTTTCAGTTTTGGGGAGCAGGTCCAGCTGCTGCACCCGTTCCAGCAGCAGTTCAATGATGAGTCGGGCGCTCGGATTCTCCGACTCTGTCAGTTCCAGCAGAAGAAGACCCGGATAGCACAGGTGGGAAGTACTAACATGTTGTCAGGATTTGTCTGCAGGCTTTTGGGGCTGAATGCTTAAAAAAAACAAGCTTTCAGCCCTTCTAGAGAGGGGGCGTGGTCAGACATATATCATTTACATATTTAAAGGTACAGACACAGAAACAGCCTGTTCTGAGCAGGGCTGAAATAGAGGGGTTTATAGACGTGATCAAATACAGGATCAGAGTGGATTTAGAACAAGAAACTTCACACACATGTTTTTAGGAGCTCTGAGACTTTTTTAAACTGGTTTAAAAAGAGAATAATATGTGACCTTTACTAGGTTTTCTTGTTTCAGACCCAAAATAAAAGTGTCTAAAAAAGGCAAATATGTATAGACATTGTGTTGTCATAAAACATTTTTCCCTTTATTTTTAGATTTCCTGTTTAAAACTGATGATCTGTAATGAGGGCTCGTTTACTTCTTGGCTTCAGTTGAACATAGTAAAGTGTCTGATCATGTTTAAGTACATCTCCTCCTCTCACTCTGACTCTCTTCATTTGTCTCCTCTGCAGTTCTTGGAGACGTCAACTAAAATGTTTGTAGCAGCTCGACAGCAGGTTCCTGGAGCTCTAAACTCAGGTAATGACTTATAAGCACAGAGATCAGGCAGCTCAGTGATAGTGAGCTGTTGTGTTTAGACAGTGGTCACCTCTTATAGTCACTTTGTTTGTATAGTTAGATTCATAAAAAATTACTTTTTAATGTGTGTCTGGTATTTAAAGCAACAACATCTTACTTTTTTCGAGTGTTCACTTGTGTCATGTTTTTTTCTTCTAGCTTGGCTGCAGAAGTTTAACTCTAGTCGTGTCTGCACTCTGTGATGTCACTGATGGCTCATCAGGACTAACCAGTTGAATCTGCTTTAACTACCACACGTTCTCATTTTGCTCCTCTGTGACCTCCTCCACAGAGACGGCCCAGCTGCTGCTCGTCGTGTCCGATGGGAGGGGTTTGTTTCTGGAGGGGAAGGAGCGTGTGATGGCCGCCGTACGAGCCGCACGCAGCGCTAATGTGTTTGTCATTTTCGTGGTGCTCGACAACCCGAACTCGCGGGTAAGTCGACGCGGGGTTTACAACTTTTTCAATTCAAAAAGTTTTCCAGACTCAAACGTTAGCTGAACCTTTGTGCTCGTTCTGCAGGACTCCATCCTGGACATCAAGGTCCCCATATTCAAAGGACCAGGAGAGCTTCCAGAGATCCGCTCCTACATGGACGAGTTCCCCTTCCCCTTCTACGTCATCCTGCGGGACGTCAACGCCCTGCCCGAGACACTGAGCGACGCCCTCAGACAGTGGTTTGAACTCGTCACTGCAGCCGACCAATGAGAAGCCATCTTCCGAAAAAGCAGCAAATAACTGCACAATAACTCCCTGCTGCTCGATCCTCAGACACAAATCACAAAAGAGACTTGAGGACAAACAAATATCTGTACATGTGCCTTTATTTTCTGATTTTTACTCTAGGTTTTAGTCCATTTGAAAGCAATCTTTGTTCGTTATTGTCCTGGTTATCAGGGGACTCTCTGTTTGGAAGATTGCTTCAACTTGCACGTCTGAGATGAAATGATAGAAACAAAAAAATGTGATTATCTGTGTGTGAAACACCTCAGTGAAGAGTCAGTAAAATACCTCTGTACCCTCTGTATTATAGCCCTGAAGTCATGTTTTGGTGTGGATGTTTTTAGTCAGTGTTACAAACGTCATGACGTCACTCGTCTTCAGTGTGGACACAGCAACAGATGTGACCTAACAGTAGCATGTCGGCGAGGTCACGACCGACTGTGAAGGAACTCAGAAATGTGCCTCTCATCCCAGCGCTCTGTCGGGATCTCTCACGCACTTTGAAGCACAGGGACTGCAGTATCCCACACAATCTGCAGAGTCCATCTTCCTGCCAGTCTGTGTGACGTCAGCTCCCCGAGAGCTCAGAGCTCCTCAAGTAGGTGTAAATGTTTGTTATCACCTCTGTGTTTTGTACCGTGCTCTTCATGTAAGCAGATTTAGAGGTTGTTTCATTGCATACATGTGTTGAAGAAAAAACGATCCTGACAATAAACAGTTTACAAGGTCGCTCTATGTGTGCTTGGTCACTTTAACTTCATAAGAAAATCCCTGAACTATTCAACTTCAACTTTATTATTATTATTATTAAAATGAAGGAAATCAGCAAGACAACTCAGGAAAAAACAGGTCTGAAGTTATTTTTATTTTATCATGATGTCATACAAACATTTATATGCCCAGCCTGCATGACTTGACATGACACCATGAAGTTAAATGTTCCCGGATCAGAGTGCTTAGTAGGTCTCTTCATTGTCATGGAACAGAATAAGGGATTAAACTCAAGATAAAACCCTCATTAAACAGACTGTTACCTTCTCCAAGCTTTTGAAACACAATTAACAATCTTAAACACATCAGACTGAAACAGCTGTTAGAGTTTTTTTGCACATCTGTCCACGGCAATATTTCAGGTTTGTGACGAGTTACTTCATGAAGCAAAAATTATTTAAAGTCATCATGTTTTGTAAAATGCAAAAGAAAATGGGACTCAGTTTCCACTTCATCCAAATCCCACATCTCAGAAAGTCTGTTTTCTTCTAGAATGTTTTTGAATCGACCATCCTCAATGTCCAGAGAGAGGAGACCAGAGCTTAACTGTGACTGCGACTAAGGGTCTATAGTCACATATGATTCAGGAGTACGACTCTGTTTGATCTGCACAGAAGTTCCTTAGTTTTGACTTGGACAGAATATTTATCAAACCCTTTTTCTTCAAACTTAAGTAAGAGCTTATCTTTCCTGGAGTTAACATCACAGCTCAGATTATTCCTGTACATAAACATCATGTCCTTTTTTTGCCTGTGGTACTCCAACCACACTGAGCCAGAGGCTGAAACAGTTCAGTCACACTGTATGAAGAGTATTACATTAGATAAAGTCCTGTGCAGTGGGTCCAACACATAGTAACAATGAATAATCAAGCTAAGATAGATCAAAGAATGACATGTGGGAAAGGAGCCACAGTTCTGATTTAAACCTGGGATGAACACTTGGAGGTCTATAGCCTCCTCACATGGGGCGCACACACTAGCCACTAGGCTACCAGCGCCCATATTTATTATATAACTATTTAATATGTACAAATCAAAGTTTTCTCTAATTCTGACCACCTCAGAGCAGAAAGTGCTAAGATCTCACTTGGCCCCCGGACTCCAGGTTGGAAACCAATGCTCTACAGAACCATGTTTAATCTTATCATTATTTAAAAGACCTAAAATGACTTTATTGTAGGCAAATGTCACTTAATGCCTTTTATTATTTGAATCACTCCTACAGGCCTGTGGGGAGGCTGTGGAAGAGATAAGACACCATTAACCCTGACACACTGTGACCTAAACTATAAAAGAAAATTAAATATTGAAGAGTGGAAGGCTTGTTTTAAACTGTGACAAAAAAAAGTTTGTCAAAGTTTAAAGTCCTTCATAAAGGAGCTGGAAACTATTTGCACAGTAATTTTTTTTGAAGTCTCCATGTGGGGCTGTGTGTCCTCCTCATGTTTCAGGCTTTATCTAAACTCTTTGTGAGTTTTGTTGACCAACAGAAAAGGCTGCACCGTGAATCACATTCCTGAGAGGATGACGTTATCTCCAGGTCTGCAGAAACATAACACACTTCTCCTCTGGCAAAACTCAGGAGAGAGAAAGCAGAAGGTGATGCCGTCATGTAGGATCAGATTCCTGCTCTGGAATCTGAGATGAGAGAAGTGAAAATGTCTTCTGTTGAGAGGCTCTGTGCTCAACATCAAAGGTCAGAGAGAGAGAGAGAGGAGCGGACCGGTCGGTGTGACGGAGGTTAAGCTTTTGACATCAGCCGACAAATCACACTCAGCTTCATGTCAGGAGATTACCAGATCAGGTTTCAGAGATCTGTAATCGGAAGAGTGTGGGAGTGAATCTCACAGACACTCCTCCTCATCTTCCTCTTTCTCCTCCTCCACTTCCTCCTCACATTGCACTTAAGGTGCTTTGTGTTTCTTCTTGCCACAGTTTCCTTCTGTGTTATTGTGTTTGAGAAGAATTTGAGGATATAATGTAGTCGAGAAAAGGGCTGAAAAACCTTTTTTAACAGAGAGGCTGCAACATTTAAAAAAAAAAAAAAGAGCTGAGATGGAGCGGCGATGACCTAGTGGTTAAGTCGTGCCTCATGTACAGAGGCTGTGATCCTCTAAGACAAGGCGGCCCAGGTTCTATCTGACCTGCAGCTCCTTTCCTGCTCGTCATTCCCCACTCTCTCCCTTGTTCCACTGTCCTATCATAATAAAGAAACAAAAGCCCAGAAACATATCTTCCTAAAGAGCTGTGATTTTATATCTTTTACTTGGTGAATGAACGACTATAAGTCAAATAGTTGTGATCAGAAAACGGTTTTACAAAAACTCAGTTATTTTATTAATTTATTTATTTTGTATGCCTTGATTTAGAAAAAGGACAGTGGATAGAGGAAATCAGGGACAAAGAGAGAGTGGGGAATGACTTGCGGGAAATGACCTTCAGGTCGGATTTGATCCCGGGCCGTTCACTTCAAGGACTACAGCCTCTGTACATTTGGCACACGCCCTTACCACTATCCCACCGACGCCCCCAATAGTTGATTGAATTTACGTCAAACCAGCTTCTCAAATGACAGCACGTATTGCTCTTCTGTTACGTCTGTTTAACAACATTGTTTTTCCCTTTCTGCTACAAATGATCACTTTTCAAACCAAACGCGGGCGGCCCGGGTTCAAATCCAACCTGTGGCTCCTTTCCCGTATGTCAAACCCCACTCTCTCTCCCTGATTTCCATCTCTGTCCACTGTCCTATCTCTCCATTAAAGGCACAAAAGCCCAAAAATAAATCTTTAAAAATAAAAAAAATAAAAAGTTGATTTGTTCATAAGAGGACTGGAGCTTGTGTATCGCTTTTCTAGTCTTCTGACTCCTCAGTGTTTTTATACTGCAGGTCACACCTACACATTCACACCCTGATGGTAGAGGCTGCTGAGTAAAGAGACCATCAGAAGTAACTCATCCATTCATACATTCATACTCCACCATTGAAGCAACTTGGGGTTAGGTGTCTTGCCTAACGACACATTGGACATGTAGCTGCAGGAGCTGGGGATTGAACCCCCGACCTTTCTGGTTGAGTTACGACCGACTCTACCAACTGAACCACAGCTGCCCCAAGTGGTCTATATAATTTATATTCTATTATCTGTTTTCATTTCATTTCATTGTGGCTTCAATTAGAAACTAAATTAACTAACGTAACGTTCTTAACTAACGACTATCTGACAGCCTGTGCTTCCTGTTTCTTTATGCTAAGATAGGCGTACAGCATCCAAAATCTAGCCTTGTATCAACAACAACATGAAACTCTTACTGATCTTCTTATTTCATTAATATATGAAATGAAATAATAAAGAAATACATTTCACACATGAATCTACTGTCAACACTTTACTCTACATGTATTTAACATACAGACTCTACATGTATTTAACACACAGACTCTACATGTATTTAACACACAGACTCTACATGTATTTAACATACAGAGACTCTACATGTATTTAACACACAGACTCTACATGTATTTAACATACAGAGACTCTACATGTATTTAACACACAGACTCTACATGTATTTAACACACAGACTCTACATGTATTTAACACACAGACTCTACATGTATTTAACATACAGACTCTACATGTATTTAACATACAGAGATTCTACATGTATTTAACACACAGACTCTACATGTATTTAACATACAGAGATTCTACATGTATTTAACACACAGACTCTACATGTATTTAACATACAGAGATTCTACATGTATTTAACATACAGAGATTCTACATGTGTTTAACACACAGACTCTACATGTATTTAACATACAGAGATTCTACATGTATTTAACATACAGAGATTCTACATGTGTTTAACACACAGACTCTACATGTATTTAACATACAGAGATTCTACATGTATTTAACATACAGAGATTCTACATGTGTTTAACACACAGACTCTACATGTATTTAACATACAGAGATTCTACATGTGTTTAACACACAGACTCTACATGTATTTAACATACAGACTCTACATGTATTTAACACACAGACACAGACTCTACATGTATTTAACACACAGACTCTACATGTATTTAACACACAGACTCTACATGTATTTAACATACAGACTCTACATGTATTTAACACACAGACTCTACATGTATTTAACATACAGAAACTTTATTTGTGCAGTATAGCTCATGACAGCTTTTCTATTATAGAATGTGAGTACTCATCTATTGTCAGACCAGCCCCCGAGCCCCCCATCACATCCACTCTCTATCCCTTCAATCTGAAATCCACACTGGTAAGCACCTTCTATGTGTGAGTCCATACAGCTCTCTGCATTGTGAGTCCATCAGAACAAGCCCCGAGGTCAGTGCAACACAGTTTACATCAGCTCTGGTTCCTCTGACTCACCTGACGACACGAGGCTGTTTATTTTAAACACCTGGAGAAACGTGTGTCAGGAGAACCAGAACTGACTGTTTCACTGCGTACAGTCCCACATTCTCAAATATCTACCACTCTTTAGAAAGATACTGAAACAGACTGACAGCAGATGAAAAGACGACGGAAACATCCAGGTCTCTGCAGACACGCCCTCCCTCCCCAGAAACGGGGCCCCTGCTCTGTTCTCCATGGCTCGGGGCCAGTACACTGCAAAAACTCAAATATAAGTGAGTGTATTGACCGAATTTCTTTTCAAAAGTATCTTTTTACTCTTTAATTCCACAATAACCTGACAAGTAAAATGATCGGCCATTGCAGCAAATAAAATTGTTGAGTATTAAAATGAGATGTACCAGCTGGTTTAGATCTGAAAATAATGCCTCAATACACTAAAGGTCAATTTGCTTGCTGCTCTGGCAGAAATGTTTACTTCTTTCACTGAGCAAAAATAAAAACCCAACATGCCGTTCCAGAGCATCCCAAACATGCTCAGCGGGTGACTTGTCCTGACCGGCCGGATGTTTTCAGCTTCAGGGAATTGTGTAGAGATCTTTGCAACGAGGGGCCGTGCATTATCACGCTGCAACATGAGGTGATGGTGGAGGATAAATAGCACAACAGAATATAACTTTTGTGAACACTTGAAGTGTAAACAATATTGTTGTGTTTATATTTCCTTCAGGATGTAAACAGGATACAAGTTAAGATCCTGATGAAGCTGTTGTTGGCTCCTTTATACCTCAGAGTTCTTTTCAGTGTAACAGTTCTGTCACTGGCTCTAACAACCATTCAGGTTTCTGTCTGATCTTCAACCCCTTCAGAGTCTGCTCCTCAGTTCTCTTTGAAGGCCAAATGTACAAACATGAGTCTGATTTGACCTTCTTGACCTTCAGGATGCCCCCTGGCCTCAGATTGGGATCTCCTGCCTTTGAGCAACATTATTTAGGGGATGGCTTTTGCCTGTCTGTCTAGGATGTGGACTTAAGTGAAAGCAGCACAAAAACAAAATCATATACTTTGAACTTGATGAACTTGCAGCTCGATCGTACTGTACAAACTGAAGTGCAGGTGAAGGTAAAGTTTTCAGCATGAAGTTAAGTTTACTGTTCATAGAAAACCCTTCTTGGTGTCCTCTGAAGCCCGGGAGGAGACTTTTTACAAGCCTGATAATAACCCTGATGATGTCATTGGGTCATCAGGGGTTATCTCTGCAGGAAGACTACACATGTCTAATAGGAAGTTTGTGTTATAAACTTTAGGACTGGAGATTTAAAAAAGATACCAGTATTTGCCCTGTTTCACCCTAATTTGCACTGGAAGTGACTAATGTACATTTACTCAAAAACATCCATATTACTGTATGTTTAACAGAAAAAGGGCAAAAGAGCAAAAACATTTGAAAACACATTTTAAAAATGATGAAATGAACCCATTTTCAAGAGAACCCCATAATGGTCCCGAGATAACGAGATAAATGAGTTGAGAGATAGAGACAAAAACAATACAATGTACTCGTAGTCGTTATCGCAGGCAAACAGAGTTATTAAAGTGTGATCATGTCATCTTGTCTTGTCCGCTTAGAGCTTTCATAGTATAGCAAATATTAAATACCTGCCTGTTTGGTAAACTTACTGAAACGATATAATACATTGACAAGAGGTCAACATTCTGCTTTATGATATTGTTTCAGTAATGGATGCATGTCTATGGAAGCCTAGAGAGGACATGAATCCATGTCGTTTTCCCGCAATAACAAGAAGCCTACATTCCAAGAAAGCAGTTGAAATGAACCTGTTATCAAGAGAAACCAGCGTTGGTATCCAGAGATATCAGGGGCTTAAAGGTAAACTCCTGCACACTGTTTAACTTGCAAAAAAGGTCAGGTCCAATGCCGCAATGTTGCCAATAAATGTTTGTTTGCAAGAAAGACAGTGTGCAGGAGTTTACCTTTAAGTTTCTGATGGACACTGTGGTAGATGGTCTCTGTCTTATGAAACAATATGCAAATGTTTTTTTTCTATTTGAATCATTATCATGGGAAAATGGAGTTGCATAAAGTGCTTTGATGTGTGTCCTAGGGCTTCTGTACATTCAGGGGCGTGTCCAGACTTTCTTTTAACTGGGGTGGCCCAACTGGGCCACTGACTTATGCAAGGGTGGCATGAAGTCTGTGGGCACAAATCTTTTCTATCCCCACTAATATTTACTTGTGAGTAACACAATTTGGCAACATAAAAATCTTCTTAGCTTGATTCTCTAGGGACTTAAAAACAAAGATTTTTGTGCAAAGTAGCCAACTTAAAAAGTTGCATGCAAATGCCTGTACGCTGTCTAACTTGCAAAAACACATTTATTGGCAATGAAGTCCAATGCTAGTTAAATCATGTGCACAAGTATTTATTTACAACTGAAAGTACTAACATTTGCCTGTCGAAAACAGCAACAATCATTGATTTGTCCCGCCTCTGATTATCCAAATAGCCAGTCATAGATTTGGATTTTGGTGTTTGCACCTGGGGTGGCCAATCACATCTCATGGGGGGGCCCACGCGCCACGACTCTCTCTGTCTACATGAAATATCAGAATACTGAGCTATGCGTTTATTCATGTATGATCAGGATTTGACATTTAGTAATTATATAACAAGTCAACTTCTCAACTCGTTGCGCTGCATAATGATTTTAACAAGCTATAAAGTAAGAGTTTAATTCACTTGGTAATGGCAGGTTTACTATAAATAAACCAGACGTGGATTTGAGGTTAATAGTCCCTCCTCTCTGCGGTCAAATGTATAAAATGATTGATTCATTTTGACTTCAGGAGAGAGCTGAATACTGTAACCGAGCCGGGTCTTCCTCCTGTGGTTTCCCCGTGTTGACGCTCTGTCAGCCTCTCTGTTGACATGTAAATGAGACAGAGAAGAAGAAGGAGGAGGAGGAGGAGGAGGCGACAGAAGCGACAGGCAAACCCACCGTGTGTTTTCACTCTGGAGTTTCCTCTCTAACAGCAGCGTGCACTTCAGCGGACTCTCTGTCGGACTATTTCACACGTTTTACCACCCGAGTTTACACACTTTGTTTCCAGGTGAGTGTCTTTTTCTTAATTAATATTCTGCATTTGTCGCGTTTGGTATCTGAAATATTCAGGCTTTTCATGGCTGTGTTTTTTAAAGTGCGCACTGTGACCGTGACGAGCTCTGCCCACATTACGAGCCTCCTCCTCCTCCTCCTTCACCACAAATCACATAACGTCAATATAATCTGCTGAACTTTTATGTAACTTTATTTTTCTCTGTAAATCTTTTTCATCTTGTTGTTTTTGCCCAAGTCACTGCAATACAAGACTAGTTTATTATACTAAAATAAGACAACATGGCAGTTTTTACAGTGACTGTATCTGACTTGAACACCTTCAGTCTTGACTTTAAATGTGGACTTTGTTTCTCTGAAGTCCTTTTTCAGAATAAAATCTACAAATAAAAAAAGTTTATTTTAAAAATTACTCATTTAGCAATTTTTAAACTAGGACAACATGCTCCAGAGGAGAATGTAGTCATATAAGATTATAAGAAAAAGTGTATAAACTTCCCACCATTCATTTGTCAGAGTAAGAAAATAGTGATGTCCTGTCAGAAACACACTTGTAAAACGCTGGTCAGATCCATAAATGTACAGGGGGTCATCTAACCAGCGTTCATCACCTTTATGTTATTAATAATAATAATAATAATAATAATAGTTACCATTATGAGCATTTGAAGGGAGCACTTCATCCTTCTCTTTTGGATAAATTCTCTTCATTTTTCTTCAGGGACTTTGACAATCTTTGGTGTTCACAGGAATAATGCATGCGCTTAGCAGCACAATGAGAGATATTGCTGTCAGATGGGGCCCTCTCAGGGAGGTTTCTTACTGTCATCAAAATTTGAGCATTTTGAACCACTGCTGTGGTTTAGAGTTTGTCAGTGCCAGGGGGCTCTTACTGGCCTGGTGATATAAGGTATAACACATTAATACATTTTTAAATACCTTTTTTTTTAAAACTTTTTTTTTTCTTATATGGAGATATGGAAACACCAAGAGCTAGAATATAACAGTACAATCATTGAAAAACAAAATCAAATACTAGAATGGAATAGACACAGGCACAGTACACAATGCATAAAGAGTTAAACAAACGTATAAGTTAGATTGCTGTACTACACTCTCTGTACTGTCTGCACATGTAGCAGAGCAGACAGCAGTCCACACTAAAGCCTTTTTCTTATCGTGAACATTTTTAGAAAATGTCAGGTGTTCACACATGCACCCCTCAGTGGGAGTAGTTGTTGAACATGGGAAGGCAAATGAATGCTTTTGTGCAAGCTTTTGTTTTTCTTGTCACCTGTCTTCTTTATATTTCTTTGGACTGGCCGTTCTGGTGATGTCAGAGTACGAGGAAACACCCATCGCTACGTCTTTAAATGACTTCTCAACCTCAGGAAAAGCTCTTCTCGAGCAGCACGAGGCCAAAAATGTCCAGCAGAGACTTACACCAAGCTCTCCATCATGCAGGCTTGCTGCAGTGTGTGTTCTGTCTAATGCATGCAGAAACACTCACACTCACATGCTCTCATGCAACAGAGAGTGGGATCCATAATAGGTCTGCACGTTATAAGAAAACTATGCAACGTGCATGCATGCAATATTGCGATAACGATGTGAATTGCGATAAATAAACAAAAATAGAGTGCAAATCAGCTTTAAATTAGAGTTTCTCTCTATCTGCTGTTCTTCATGTTTGACACACACCCTGTGTTTGCAACATGTCACTTCTAAATATAAAATCCCCCAGAAACTTATTCTTTATTTTTCTTATTAATTAAATGAAATTAAATAATTTTCAGTGATTAATCTGATAGTAGATAGTTAGCTTTAGCTTCTTTTGACTTCATCTAAATGGTAAGAAAGGATGAACATTACACACAGGTGTACAACATGTACACATGCTGAGAGAGAACGCATCGCTTGACTGCATTCAAAGTGTTTTTTATATATAATGTGATAAATTCAGACTTTCATATTATTTTTTTATTGAGAATGGTTACATCGTGATTTATTGGCCAGCCCATAATAATTCTTCTACATAACTATGAGTGCCACCTGCAAGCAAGCCCACAGTTATTCAAGACTTAAGAGTAAAGTGTTAAATGTTCTTGAGCTTGTATAGCGCTGTTCTAGTTATCAAACTGCTCAAAGGGATTTTACGCCACAGGTCACACCTACACATTCACACACTGATGGTAGAGGCTGCTTTGTTAAGTGAACATCAGTATTAAAGAATCCATTCATACACATTAGAAACACCGCCAATGAAGTAGCGGGAGAAACTTGGGGTTAAGTATCTTACCTCAGGAAACATCAGACATGTGGCTGCAGGAGCTGGGGATCGAACCCAAAGACCATCTGGTTGATCCACAGCATTAAAGAACGTAACCAAGGTCTCCAGCAGGTAAATAAGTAGGCGTGAATACATTTTTACATCTCCTTTATTTCAAGTGAAGTGCACCTGGGGCTTAAAAGGAATAAGAGCTGACTCTGATTGGTGTATAATGTATAATAAAGCAATTTAATCCATCCTCTTTACCTCCTGCACATCGCTTACCCGCCCTATGTGCCGCTTAACGAACAAAATGTAGCGTGACACCCCCTGAATCACTTTGTGTCTCAGGTTTTACACACTCAACATGTGGCCCAGAAACCCATATTAGTCACATTTATCAGGGTCTACTTTAAACACTTACACAGATTGTTGGATTTGATTCCCACGGTGAGAATTCTTGACCCCTCTGTGTGTTAGACCTTCTTAATGTGCATCATGTTTCCTTTGTTTCATCTTGTGCTTCCCTCAGACATCCTCACAGAAAGTTAACTTTCTTTATCTATGTGTCTGTGTTTGCTGCTCACTCTTGAACGACCTCTCCAGGATACTCCCTCTGTGTTTTCATTAAATTCCCAGGTCGGGAGTCTCTGATAATACAGCAAAACAGCCCTCCCCCAAAAAAAACATGTTAATCACCGTAAAGGGTCTGTGGTGTGAACTCCCATGAGCTTTAGTGTAATCATGTGAGTGTTGAAGACTTCTGAAAAAAAACCCGGAATAAATTACCCCAATTTAAAAATTAATAATTAGGCTGTAAGATATGGTGTTTTATCTGATGCTAATGAGGCTAAATCTCCTTCAAAATGTGAACCGGAGTAAGCGGTAAGTGAATTCTCTTCTGCTGAGTGAACATATCTTGAGGCTTAACCTAAATATTTAAATCCAGCCGGGTTCAATCTGAGGGTGTGTAACGTTTAGAGATATGAGCTCATTAGAAAGGCGGCGCTGTAATGTGTTATAATGATAATCCTCAGCACTTTACAGACACTTACACCCAGCAGGCATGAGAAGGCCATGCTCACCCTCAGTGGTAGTAGTACTTTTTAAAATTGCTTTAATTTGAATGAGATTTGGTTATTAGGCTTCAGTGTGTTCAGGGTGAAGTCAGGGTCTATTTATTTCAGAGGAGAGATACCGAGTCAAGACAGAGGAGTCTTGTTATTTCTCTATAGATTGACCTAGTGAGTGAAGTGGTGGAGCATGACTGTAGACATTTGGAAATCAAAGGGCAAGAAAAAAGTGGAAGAAATGATCTGTCTATATGACATATTGTCATTTTGTGAATCGCTCTGAAGCACTTTTCAGAAAAAAGGAAATAAAGAAATATGCTTCTCAAAAAAACTACATTTGAATCAAAGCACTTCATTACAAAATATAAAACTTCCATGAAAGCAACAATTTAATTTTTTACATCTTAAAATAGCAGCTTCAAAGTGGATCTAATGGGACAACAACTTTCAACAGGGAGAATGGCGTCTCTCTCTCATGTCCACAGAGAGCCCTGGTTGGTTGTTTTCAGCACTGTGTAACTTTGGAAGCGGGCCGCAGTTCTCTCGTGAAAAGTGCATACGGCCTTATTGTACGAGTTGACCCAGCAGCCGTCAGCATATCCAGGTCATCTGTTCCCACAAATTCACTTTCTCTGTTGTCATCTGACAAGAATCTGTTTTCTTTGATACCTGGGCGACAAGTCCTGACCCATCTAGTATAAAATTGGCTGCCTGGAGAAGCGGTTATCCATACTGTTGATTTCACTCTCTCTTCTTTATGAGCAGCTCTGCATAGAGATAAATTGCACGGTTAGCATGCACTCTTACATAGAGTGCATGCTAACCTTGGCTAGCGCTAGTGGGCAGATTAACGTGAGCAGCTAAAATCCATCGATCACCTAAGCTGCTCTTTGCTATAAACACATTCAACTCGCTGGATCTAAACACTGAAATCCACTGTTTGTGGATGGCAACCTGTGGATTACGTTAGCTCATAAGCTAATAGATAGCTAGCCTATTTACTCACCATGATGAGCCAGTTGTATTAAACTGAACGCATACATACATAACAACAACTCACCACTATACTTTCTTCCAAGGATGGAACAACATCCCTCATTTCCCCTTTGATAAATCTTTATCCATATTGGTCGTTCCAGTCAGAGAGACCGGTGGAGATGAAATGCAGTTAGAGATGTATTAATAACCTGAAAGACTCAGGCTTTTGAGAAAACTAGGTGTGTGCTGTCTGCTCCGTTTTACTTTCAGCTGCTCTGTCAGCTGTGGATTTAAACAAAAAAAAATCAAATGATAAAAAATCCAGATTCTTCAGTGAATCCATTGTCTTCCCACCCTTTACCTATGAAGGTACTGAACGGAGCAGTCTCAAGCAGCAGCACTAATGGCTCCATGACGCCATCGTTTTGTGTTCTCTGTGTTAAAATACAAAAATTCATGACAGATTGAGTTACAAGCACTCTTACTGATCCTTACTGAATCCACTCAACATTAATTGTTTTGTTTTCCAACGTGTCTAAGTTGAGTGCAAGACAAAAGTTTTCAGTAGTCGCTCCTCCTTGTACTGAGGACTTTCACAAATCTCTTCTATTTGAATATAGAAATGTATAATGTTTAAAAGCTGCTTTCATTCGCTCATACAAAGGTGAAATAACTTTGACATGGAAGCTTTTCCATTTGAACGCAGCGTCCTGTCTTCTTACTGTGTGTGTGAAGCTGATGGATACACTCCCACAGTCTTTAATACAAACAGCTCCACCCGTCTGTCCGTCTGCTCACGTCCCCGGGGAGCTGATCAGCAAAGCACAGTGCTGTGGAGGTCAGAGGTCACCAGGTGTATAATGGGCACATAACGAGTCATAATGGACCACAGGGCAGAGGGGACCAGAGAGTGGGCTGTGGAAACCAGACACTGTAAGAGCGTTGGTTTATTAGATTGTCTGTCAGATGGTGAGGTGGAGCTTTTTATCCACATCAGACACCAAAGCTAACGCTGCTTTTCCCCAATGTAATGTATGTAATCTATGATATTAAAGCTGTGTTTTATAGAGATCATATCAATTTAAGGATTAGGTTAATTTAACACCAGAGTCAGGTGGAGGTTTAATAGGCCAGAGCCCAGGATTAGCACACTGTTAGTCATAGCACCACTTCCTACTGAGGCCCTGAATAAATGAATAGCAGCTCTGTTGCATAAGAAAAGGAGCTTTCTTTACGTCTTTGAGGCCATGCTGGGGCTCTAAATCCCACTTTACTCTTTAATTGGAGGCTTGAAACAAAGAGCTCGGGCACTGAGTGGCCCCTCGCTCTTTCTCAGAAATTACATCTGATGTCATTAAGTTTTCTCAGTCCACAGGATTAAAGAAGGAGGGGCGAGGGGCGAGGGGGGTGTATGGTCGCTTTTTCAGGAGCAGTGTGAAAAGAAACAAAAAGCGGATACAGCAGAGAAGAGTCTGCACTGTTTGTGTGTGTTGGAAGGAGAGTTGTGGGATATTGTGTGTGTGTGTGTGTGTGTGTGTGTGTGTGTGTGTGTGTGTGTGTGTGTGTGTGTGTGTGTGTGTGTGTGTGTGTCGGGGGGAGGGAGGGAATCAGTTCTGGGTTGGTGGATGCTCGGACACACAGCTGACACTCGGCTCAGTCCAGCTGGAGGAGAGGCAGCAGGAGCACCTGCACCTCCTGCTTGTTCTGGTTTCCATCTCCAGCATGTTCATGATGGGCAGCTCACAATATGATAAACATGGTACATGATAATAACATGACAATACAGCGATTCTGCTATAATCAATATATTTAAAGACAATTATACAAAGATATATCACATTCACAATATCTGATTAACTGGAGAATACAAAAAGACCATAAAAGGTTAAGTGAAGGATTAATGGATTTACTCACTTTAAGTGCTGAGCAGCCGGCCGTCCCAGCCAACGATCCAGAGATGAACCATCCACATTCCATTTAAAATAACCAGACTTTCCCAGGTTGAGCACTTTTCTCTTTTTCCTGGGTGAAGGAAAATGTTTTGATAATGTTATGAGCAGAGACCAGTGTTTGTTTTCTGAAATCCGTCGGTTGTTTAACCATTTCACACAACCGGCTAACACTTTCAAACTTGCATAAACACCTGCATGCTGAAAATCTGATGGCATGTGGTCTGACCACAGGAAAGAAAAAGTGATATTGGTGGCAATGAAACTGTGGTCTAACTCTAATACTTGGGAAAAATTGGGGAATCGTTGAGAGTCATGGGGGTCTAAATTAATATTTTAGGGTTTGCAAGGTGAAAGTCTACATTTAGGATTTCTCCAAAATGTCCAGTTGCAGTGATTTGATTTTTTAACTTCCTTCAAGAGACTGTTCAGATCAGACAAATATGACTTTGGCAATGATTTCTATCAGTTTGTTTGTGATGACTGACAGCACTGCAAAAAAAATGAGTAACAGGATTTCTTCTTGGAGAAAGTGACCATGTGAGGCACACTCCACGACCACATGTGGCGTTGCTGTGGTGTTTTTAGCTTTGCATAGCCCTGCGGGTGGTCAACTCTTTGTGCGACACCACTGAGAGGGAGGAGACGCTCTGTGAGGAGCACAAAAAGCTGTTTCTGCTCACTGCTCCTGGACAATGGAGGACGTGATTACAGCTAGCAGACAGGCGAGGGTCTTCTCCTCTTTGTTGTGCAGCTGCATCCTTCAATCAAGCCCCCACTGCAAAACATGCTGATTTTGAAAGCAATATTAATGTAGAGTGGGTGCACTCTGGCGCCCCCCGAAGGTCTCTGAGTGCAACTGAACTTTCATAAAACACACATAATACTTTCACACCGCAGAGGGGCCGCATGTGTGAGTGAACGCAAACACCCAGAAGTTTCACTCAGACTTTACTTTGAGTTTCTCCTGAAAGCAACATAGTTTTTTGTGTACTTCACCTCCAGCGAGTGGGAGATTGGTCATGTTTATTCCCTGTGATTGGTGCATGACCATAGACACGTGATCATTGCGATCTCTGCGCACGCAATTAAACTGCTTCATTAAGTTTCTGTTCTCCAGTATATTCTTCTCTCTTTTGTTGAATACTGTTGACATTCTCATTATAGCGCGTAAAGCTGAATCGGTTGCCTTGTCCACCACTTTTGTGTCCTTTTTTGTACGCCTGTCCAAGATGTCCTCTGGTCTGGTGTCTTGCTAACTCACTCTCTCATTTTCTTTTAGCTTCATCTGTCACCGTCTTCTTCTTCTTCTTCCACACGTTGTCAGGTGTTTTTAAAAAAGTAGTTATTTTTGTGTGTTTTGGCCTTTTTAGGTCACTGAAAACACACCTCTCATCTTTCCAGTGTGAAGCTTTTCAGAAACTCTGTTTGAGGTGTTTATGTGTAGACGTGGAAAATGGTATTTTCTGGCTTGTAATGTGCTCACACTGTGCTGAGGGGAGCTGTTCACCTCTCTGAGGTGGCTGCCTGACTGTAGTACAGTGTCTAGCAGCCTGGTGTGATGGCTGTCATGTATTGGTTGTGGGCCGTTCAAAGGATGCGTTTTCTACCTTTTTTTTTAATGTGATTATATTGGTGTTGTTTGGATCCTGAGTATTTGAAGTTGGGGATCACTCTCCTATGGTGGTGCTGTGGATATGGTAGGATGTGTTGTGTTGTAATTTTCGAGTGCTTCATTGAGCTGGAACTTTGTCATCAACGATGCCGTGACACCCTCTCTTTAGCAAGTATAAGTGAATGTGTTTGGATTTCATTATCAAATTTTCTTGTGCGAATATTTGGTGACGCCACCAGATTTTTCATACCAAAATCACCACTGGTAGCTGCTGACTAACTGACATAGTTGGGACATTTCTTGTGTATTTTGTTGAGTCTGATCCAGCTGGATATAACCCAACTCTTACCAATTTAGCCCTAATGGATGGATTGACTGATGGATGCATGTTTGAGCATTTAAATTAAACTTGTTCTTTCTCTGTTTTCTGGCTAGTCCTGCTCTGTGCCGTTTGATAAGATGTTCCCATTGTTGATGACACACAGCTGTCCTTCAGAGTCGCCACACATCACCACCCTGACTGAGACATTGAACCCGGGGTTGTGCTCCTCGTTGAGCTTTTCGTTTTCCACCGTTCATTTTACAACATGTACAATCTTCAAAATGAAGAACTAGGAAACTACTATTTCACATGTCAGTAACTTTTATTAACAGTCTGCGACTTATAGAGTCCTTACAGGCATTATGTTTCAGTTTAAGTTAACATCTATTTACTCAGATGACCTTAACATCTGCGTCAGCGTTCACATGACAGAAGGTCCATCAGTGAGGCCAGGTGCTGTTTCAGCTTCCTGCTTCTCTGCAGAAGAATAATAAATGTTTGTTAGTGATTAAAAACATAATAATACATGCACAAACATGTCTGCTGCACTCTCCAGGGTTATTTATGGCTCTTTTCGTACCATAAACGCTTCAGGCAGGTCAGAATGCCTCTGCTGAACTGCTGCAGTGAAACAGATCTTGGGATTATTGAGTGGGTCAAAGTATTGTTTTAATCTGGTTTTGGCTCACTGTCCCTGAATGGTGCAGCAAAGACAGATGGCCGAGGCTTGAGTGAAAGCTGGTGGGTGGAGTGATGGAGGGGGGAACTTTCAATCTGACTACTTATGCTCATAATGTAGGCTTGTGATGTCACTGATTCACACACAGGAGCGCGTGTGCTGTACGCTAGCAGCCGAGTGGAAGCTGCAGTTTAGATCTCTGTTGTTCAGGAGAGCTGAGTCCAACAGCTGCTTCTGTTTCTGCTTCATTGTTTTTTTTTGGACTTTCAACCAGAAGGACGATGGGAAATAAAATAAAGGAGAGAATCAGAGAGAATAAATGAAGTTGACTAAAACAAAGATGAAATATTACTCAAATTGAATTACACTTAGATATATTCTTTATTCATCCCGATGGAAAATTCAAAGCATCTAGTAGCAGTTATGCAGGATATGAAATATTTGTTACATCGAAACTACAACCACTGTCCCCCCGCCCATACAGTACGTATTAACCCGACTGTAAAGATTGTACAACAAGATGAAGATGTACGAAAAACAAATGATGGCATGCTTGACAATCCCTTTTTTTATTATTATATTTTTGGGCCATTTCCTGCCTTTATTAGATAAAAGCTAAAGAGAGACAGGAAACATTGGGAGGAGAGGGCATGAGGGGATGATTTACAGCAAATGGCTGAGATTGGATTTGAACCAGGACTGCACCATAACCGCTAGGCTATCTGGCACCCCTTTTTAATGCAATAGAAAGTTTTCCTTTGGGGGGGATGTGATTTTCCATTGAAAAAAGTGTCAACATGCAACATATAGTAAATGGATTTGAGCTTATATAGCTCTTCTCTAGTCTTCAGACTACTCAAAGTGCTTTAACACCACATGTCACACCCTTTCACACACTGATGGTAGTAATCGCTATGTAGTGTCATCCATCAGAAGTAACTAATCCCATTCATACACCACGCAAGCTATTTGGGGTTAAGTGTCTTGCCCAAGGATCAGACATTGGACATGCCGCCCAGCTGGGGATTGAACCCTTGACCTTCTGGTTTAGAGGCAACAACTCTACCAACTGAGCCACAATATATGTTCACAATGGTATCATATTTTTAGGAGGGATGCATCGATTGTGAAAACCAGAGCCGATACCAACACCTTTGTTTTTTTTTAACAACTTGTTTTTGTTCAAAACTCACATCATGCAAACACTTTGAGCTGTGTCTGACCACGCCCCCTCTCTGGAAGGGATTGGGTGGCTCTGGTTATCTCCTTCCATGCCCTGTTGTTTACGGTGAGAAGGCAGACTCAGAGGGCAGAACAACTTTGTGATATCACAAAGGGAAAATCTCCAAACGGCCTGTTTGAGCACATATTTTCTGAAAAGTGGAGCAGGCAAAAGATGGAGAGGATGGACTATTGTAATAATTGGGGGGTTTGTAGACGAATTAGGGACACATGTTAGTGTTAGAGAAACATGGTGAAGTGTATTTTGCATAATAAGAGACCTGTAAGTAAAGAAGTATTGAAATTTAATCTTCGAGGGCTTTCCAACCCCCACTGTGTCAAGGACCTTTAAATCTTAGAAATTTTACTTAAAGTGAACTTATCATAGAACTTAAACTTTACTGATGAAGCTACAGTCACCTTTAGCAAGAACAAGAATCATATCCTACATGAAAAAGTATTTTAAAATCATGAAAACCTACAGGACACATGAAACATTGGCACTCAGGTGGCTTGAACTGATTCTGTTCTCTTCATCCAGTCACATCTTTTTACAGTCTACACTGTCACATCTTGCACGCGTCACACACACACACACACACACACACACACACACACACACACACACACACACACACACACACACACACACACACACACACACACACACACACACACACACACACTCTCTTTCTTCTTCATGCTGCTGTGAGTGTTCATACAAACAGGGAGATGATGACCCACATAACAAGAACATGCAGCACGCTGGGTTGTAGCTCAGAGCACTGAAGTTAATTTTAGTGCGTTTACACCTGCATCATTTCACAAAGGTAAGACGTTTCATTGTGAGATAAAGCCTCGCTCTGCAGGTTGTGTGTTTTTGTGTGTAGTCTCTGACATCTTGTAGACGTTGTGTTTCTGTGTCTGAGAACATGAAAAGACTTCCTCGAGGGACGTGTTTCATTTCTGTTAACATGAAGCGTCTCACAGCTTCAGAGTTTGACGGTTGAACAGAGCTTCTTCATGTTTCATGTTTCATGTTCAGTGAATATGAAGAAATGTGAGAAGCTTGGGCATGTTTTTGGAAGAGTGGCTACAAGTCTAAATGCTCGATCTGAATGTTGTTCTGATGAATTCAGATTATTTCTGCTTATAAACTCTGAGCAGCTCATTAATCACATCAGAATAGTAAAGTTTTGTACCCCAAAATATACTAAACTAGTTATTCTCATATTCATCTATATACATTTTATTAATGTAACTGTATTGTTCCAACAGGAACAATGTTTTTTTTTTTTGTCCCTGACAGGATCAGATTGTTATTCTGTGTCTGACTATATTAAAGAACGAATCCCAACAGAGACAGACCTTTTCATCAGAGATCTCATTTGTATCGGTCACTAATGGTCACAACGTTGTTATTAAAAAAAATATTAAAATGAACTAAAGTCACAATCAGAGGGTCAGATATTATTACTGGCGGGCCAGCTTTGGCTCGGTGGCCACCAGTTGCCCACCAGTTGCCCACCAGTTGCCCACCCCTGAAGATTTTTTAATCTTAACGAATTTGAAAAATGTGGGAGACCACAGACATAAGGACAGTTTCAACCGACTTTTAACCTTTGCAGTTCGGCCAGACCCGACAACACACCTGCCGTTTGTAGTAATGATTCCCCAGTGAGTATTCCACAGGAGATCTCACAGAATCTCGTGTGATTGTATGTGAATACAGAAGTAAAAAGAAAAGTAGATGACGATTGAAGTCTTCAGCTGGCTGAATGGTTTGTCTTCCTAAATCATTATAAAGGCAGTTGTGTTTATGTTTGCTGCCATATTTGTATGAAGTACGCAACATCTGGCTGGTGATGCTTCCCGGTCTGCTTGCTCTTATTGGCTTTTGCAGGTTTTCCGTCACATAACGTTTTCCAGACACATAATCGTTTGTGACAACGAGCCTGGAATCAGGCCACACCCCCCGATCGTTTGGGGGGCATATCAGGCCTAAAATCAAGCCTAAAATTGTGAAGTGTGTAGCCAGCCTTATTTAGACACTAGATCATGTTAGAATGGGGCTGGAGTGGGGATCTGGTGGCCTGGTGGTTGGTGTGCGAACCCCAAGTGGGGAGGCTGCGGTCCTTTGGGTGGGTGGCCCAGGTTCAGGTCCCACTTGTGGCTCCCTTTCTGCGTGTCGTTCCCCACTCTCTCTTGCCCTGATTTCTCTACTCTATCCGATGTCCGGCCTCTAAATTAAGGCATGGAAAGCACCAAAATTGAAAAAAGAATAGGGCCAAAGTAAAAAAAAATGCAGTTCCCCTTTAAAGTAATTGGTGATGACCTTTCTCAGTGGGTGGTAGAGTAGACAAATCCCCCCACCCTCTGTTCAGCTAATCATTATTGGACTGTAATCCAAAACCTATTATCACCAGCCAAATGACTTTTTGAAGAGTAACTAATGGAAATTAGAAAAATGCAGCCCCACATTCCTCTCCTGACTCGAAGGTTCAAGAAATGTTGGTGCACCTTTCAGAGTATCTCTGGGGTCAGTGAGCGGGGTCACATCAAAGCCTCGTTTGCCAGCTCTAAAATTCTCACACCCACTTAAACTTTAATGAAATTTTGCAGGATGGCATTTTGAATGAGCTGCTGTGCGATGTGTGGACAGGCGAGCACTAGCAGCAGCATTCCTCACATAGTTTGGATATAATCGGCCGTCCGGGGTCTTAAAAGATGCTCCGTTTCCTTTTCACTTATCAGTCGTGGAGACAGTGTTGACAGCTGCCGACAGACAAACTTCAGCTCTGCAACATGAGCATGTTCATGAGAACCTCTAAATGTGTGCTGTTCACTCAGCATGACTCGTCAGATAAACACTGTTTTGAAAGGTGTAATTCAGGGCTGTCATTACTGTTATGGAGATTTGATTTAGTTTGCTCACTGTCTGCAGAAAACAGCTGAAACCTGATCTGACAGGAGAGTCACTTTGTTCTCATATTACATAATGTGTGGTTATGTAAACAGATGTTTCTTTTATATGTTTGAATATGAAGTGCAGAGATTATTGTTGCAGAAAATATCTGTATATCTCTAAATATACTCGATGCTTAAACATAGACTGTACAGTGTATACTAAACGGATGTCTCCAGGGTGAGGTAATGCTTTATGTTGTGGATGACCGTTTTGAAGCTGAGCATTTTGCCTGTAGCCATCTTATTATCTTTTTAGCTGGAAGTGACTATATTTTGGTTGAGAGAATGGAGCTGGAGAGTTAGCAAATGTTGCTCGGTTAGTGAGTTGTGTCCATCGTTTCATGATGTTTGTGGTGCTAATTATGGCAGCCAACTCCTCAGACTTACTTCTAGTGGAAACATACACTGAAATCCTCCACCGCTTTCTGGACTATTTGACTCAAAATGGATCATCATTTTATGAATAAATATCATTCTGTATTTAAGAAGATTTGAAACTAGAGACTGAGACCAAAAGAAAAGTAAATGTTTTATTTGTCTTTTAAAAGCGTCACACTGTGTTGATCAGAGAAAAGACTGCACTTAGATTTGGAAATAACACATTTTAGTTTCTGTTTATTGCATCTTTACGTAGTCATAATTTCAAGATAGATTAAAAAAGTGGGTACATGTTAGGATGTTAATGAGAAGCATTCAGTTAGCTGAGGCTTAAATTGTGACCCAGCAGAATATATAGAATGGGAAAGGAGCTAGTTCATAGGTAGTAGTTTTTGACTTTAACCATTAAGCCTGATTTATACTTCTGGGTCGAATCTACACCAGTTAGCGTACCCCTGTACATACACAGAAGCATCCTGAGGTGCAGCTCCTCAAAATTGTAACTATACCCTGGTAGCCTAGCGTTAGCCTTTGGTGGGCTTGACAAAGTGCAGTCTGAAAGCAAACCAAACCACTGTTGCAACATAGACCCTGAATCACACCGAGTCCACCGAACTTTCTCTGTGAAAGCGACCATAAAGTAGTGACTCGGTGAGTCAGATTGCCAGAGGAATGTGCTTAGAGTGACAAATGTATTTTCATTAAAATATCCATGTTTGGCACCAGCACTCATTTTTTAATTGTATGACACTAATCAGGAGAGGGACATCTAGCCGTATCGATATTTTGTTGCACCCTCACAGACCATGGTGTAAGGTGTGATGAGCATTAATGATCAAATTTAGGGTTAGATCAGGAAATGGCTTTCCTGGCTTTTGGCTCTTCAACTAGTCCATGAAAGGTGAGTGGGCAAAGAAACCAGACTCAGCTGATGACAGGTATCCCAGTTTGAGATGCTTTTTCTTTCAAGGTTTGGCTCCACAAACCCAAAGTGCCAAGTGATTGTAGATGAGTTAGTGAGGTCAGAGATGTTTATCTGTGAGGTTATCAAAGCGGCACCTCCCATCACAGCTGTTCCTCTCGATGAAGTCGGTCACATCAGCAGGAAGAGCAAGACTCAACATGTCAGCTGTCAGTCAAGACGCTCTGAACCAAACACTTCCGATACTGCTGATTCACTGAACATCCTGCAAAGAGCAATGTTTAATCAGATCAAGAGAATTACAGTCACAGGGTGTTTCATCAGTGTGTTCAAGGTTATCATCTTCTCTACAGTGAAGCTCTTTTAAAATTGTGCTGTGATCTGAAAAGACATAAAGTAACAGGCAGGTTGCATTCCAGTGAGGTAAGACCTGAGAAACCAGGTTTTTGACCTCAGACTGACCCTGAATGTTTCCCTCCAGGACAGAGTGATAAAAAAGACATGAAGGACTCAGGTGTGGGCAGGTAATAGTGTCCTCTCTAAAACACCTGTGATCCCTTCAGGAAGTAATCAGGTTTCAAGTGTCATTGGACACTTCAATCCAAATACACAGAAGAAAAAAATAGTAATGTTGTTTTATTCTGCTACTGAGGCAACTTGACTTCATGCAGGAAAGATTATTGGGTTGGGTTACAAACCGGAGGATTGCCAGATCAAGTCCAGGTGCAGACCAAAATATTGAAGTCGTTCTAATTGCTGAAGAGGTGTACTGCCTATAGGTGCTCTTGAGCAAGGCACTGAACCTCCAACAGCTCTGGTTTACTTCCTATGTAGCAGCCACATTCTGACAGCGTCCACAGGTCCTGTTTGTTTGTGCATGTGTGGCCTATGTGTGAGAAGCATAAGCTTGGTATTTATCCTCAAGATGATGCTAAAGTCAGGGGCATGTTACTCAAACATATATGGCTACACTGAGATGAATGTCTCCTTTCCTAAAAGCTTCTGATTGACACAGAAAAGGTGTTTCAGATAGAGGAGAGCAGACATGAAGTCTCCCAAACAAGACAGATACGAGGGGAGACACAACAAAGTGTCCTTGATTGTCGTCGTCACAGTGCAGCTGTTACTGTCAGACCAAGGAAGTGAACTACAGTAAGATACTGTAGAGGAGAGGGCCCTCTAAACGTGGAAAGCCTGGGACCTCAAGCTTGACCTAGATCACACAAGTATAAAGTAATGTTGTCCTAACTGGCAAGGCTAAAGCCAACTGAGATTTCTGAACATCTAACAGAGATGCAGATTTCCATCACATGAATTAGTGCTGTCAGACGTTCAATTTTTTTATTATTCTCATATCATTTAATCCTCCCTTTTTTTCAACAGAAAGAAGTGTCCTGATTACATAACAGTACTGTTGTAAGGATTTAAGGGATTCCAAGAATTTGAAGATACAAGAGATGACAATCACAATAAGTCACAATAGTGATGTAGACTCTGTATTTTTTATTTAGGATTAAAGCATCAAAATGCCTTCACGCTCTTCTTATGTTAATGATAATACGTCAGAGATTCAAATGTAGACGAAAGAAATATTTTTTTATGCTTCTTTGATCAGAATTATGTAATTGTTGTTGTTATTTTCAAGAAAACTGACTGAGATTTCTTAAAAACAGGTGCAATACTTGGATCATTTCTTTTGTAGTTTATGGACCCACATGCGCTTTTTTCTTAGATTGTACAGATTTGTTTTATAGGAAGCTATGAAAACACTTCAAAAGTGACCTCACAATGAGCAAAAATCCCAATGAGTACTGCATGACCCTCTTCCATCATGCTTTAACACTCAGCAGGGGTTTCTGTCTGTCAGTCGTGGCTGTGTACAGTTACACTTTGTTCTTCTTTATGATTTATTTTAAATATTGTTCTTATAAATGGATAAAACATGGCGTGTCTGACCGTGTGAGAAAGCAGCAGTATGTCAGGAGCGAGCAGGTTAATAAGTGTTCTCAGACCTCCTCCTCCCTCAGCGAGTGAAAGGAGGGCTCGGCATTTCTTGTTGTTGAACTGAGTCCCGAGTTCCTAAAGTTTGCATAAAAGGCACGTTGCCTAGCTGCACGAAGAGCCTCAGTGTGACTGCCAGCCTGCTTGTGTGTGTGTGTGTGTGTGTGTGTGTGTGTGTGTGTGTGTGTGTGTGTGTGTGTGTGTGTGTGTGTGCGTGCGACTGAACCAGATTGTCTGCAGAGAATTCCCCCCTGTGCTTCATCGTATTCAGTTTTGAGCCGGCAGGAGGGAGTTTTTTTTATTTTTTTATTTAAATGTTTCCATAGTGAATTAGCTCTCTTTTCAGATAAAGTGAATTGACCTCTGAGGGAGAGCGTTTCCAGGCTTTCTCTGGAATTCCACTTTGTGTGGTCTGAGTTCACACTTCTGGCAAAGTTTCAAAGAAAACTGTATAACTGTATAACTGTCAGTCTAACATTTTGCAGATTGCAGGAGCACCTTTAGATTTTTAAATATTGTCTGTACATGTTTGTGGTGCAGCTCTAAACTGCACTCACTGGAGCAGCCCTTATAACACAAACCCCCACCCCTTCAGCTAAACTTGAGCCGGCCCTTTTTTTTTTAAATTCATGGAATGATTGAAAAGTTGGCCCATCCTCCCCGGGCACGTATTATTTGGGAATAAAAAACTTGAGCATTCGTGGTTACAGACTAACTAACAACCTGTTTATGCTGCCATCACTGCCGCCTGGTGGGGGCTGTGGGGGTACCTGAGGGGGTACATTACGACCCATCACTGGAGGTACTTTGACTTGATTATTTCTTCAAATACAAATCTGTTTTGTGGAGAGTGAAACTAAGGACATTTTCACACCTAACCTGTTTTGTTTGGTTAAAACTAATTTGAGTCTTTTTGCCAAGTGTGAGAGCTGGAGCCTAGAAATAGAAATAGGCCAATGATATTCACCATATACATCCAATTAAAACCAGCAGAACATCACAGGACTCAACACCATTTACTGATTCAACAACTTCTTTAGGTTTTTTTTTCCAGCTTATGGAACTATGGGAATTTTAGTTCCCAAAATGTCACTTGTCATTGCCACTCAAGGTGGCAAAACTTGGCAATGATTTTAGAAAATATCCATGTCTGTAGATTATATTTTGGGATGACCTTCCTGTGTGGCAGCTGAGTCACAGAAACCAGCTCATGAAGGGTAATATGGTGACATATATTATCCTACATTCTGAATGTTGCAGAGGTGTAATAGGGGGACGAAGTTATCCCCCCTCAGTGTCCCCTTTGGAGGTATAACAGAGGCGTTACAGGGGCTAGACGAGATCATCAGAGCCAGCGGGGGAGCACAGCGCTTCGTGTGTGTGTGTGTGTGTGTGTGTGTGCATGTCTGACTGTGTGTGTATGTGGTGCCGTGCTCTCTCAGCTTCGGAAATGCTGTAAGGGAAAGGGAATTCACAGACTGGGACACCAATTTCACACCATTGTGGAATAAATATGAACATCTTAAGGTGTAATGACCGCAGAGCTGCGTCTGAAAAGGGAATGTGATCGCTGTAGTTACAATGGATGTTGAAAACAGCAAGAGAGTTTAGGATAAAATTAACTTTTGTTTTTAACAGCTGTTGTTAAACTCAGAGACATTCTGCTCAATGTCACCACCTAGCAGGGTAACACCTTAAACCGTAACACCGGCAGAGCATTAAAAGTCTATCTTGTTCATTCAGTCACAAGTTTGTTAACTTCTGAGGTTTTTCATACACTAATGTATTATTACAGCTGATGCAGAGTGTTTGATGTGCTACGCTGAACTGGGAGACTGTTGGAAAGTAAAAAACACATCGGCCCTGAGACGTGACTTGGACCAGCTTTCAGTTTGAAAGTTTTGAAACTTTCCTCAGTGGGAGTGATTTGGCTGAGGAGCTGCGATGCACAGCCATGTTGGATGGCAGAGTTGAGATGAAGAACTAATGAGTTGGAAGTAATCCATCCCTCTCCGTGGATTTGTCCACGTTGCCCCGCAGGGCCGTGAATCAGACGTGTTGATGTCATCTGTACCATGTTATCTCTGTGTTTGCAGAAATGAAACACAGTCATTAGAGAGACTGTCAGCACAGATTAGACTCCGGGGATCCGATTGGGACATGTCTCTTCCTCTGCTAAGACGAGACGTACAATCAGTGCTGAGTAGAAAATGCTGTTCGCTGTCTCTCACATCCTGCGTCTGTCTCAGGTTACCTGTCTGAGCCCCTGTGGAAACAGGCGATCTGACAGTGCACACTTGTTTTATTATGTTAGCATCATCTCTTTGATATCGTTCAGGATTTATGAGAGTATGTTTCTTTTGATTTCAGAAGAAGCCAGAATCCAGATAACACAACCACAATTACATTAAGTTTTATTGTCTTTTCACCTTTTTGGCTCTGAGCTATAGAAACACGTAGATATGTACCCACTATAATCTGTGGATTGTGTGAAATAATGTTTCTATGAAGTAAACCACAAAATATAGAAAATGGAAACATTAATGAAGTGCATCGAGGGCAACTAAAGGACGAACACGATATTGTGTAAATAAACCCCTGCTGAATATTTTGGATACTTCCTCGTTTTTAATCCCATCCCTATTTCTTCTTGCATTCAGAGAACCCCCCAACCCCACCCCCCAATGTAAGTAGGATGAGGAAAATATGTAGGATTACTAGTCTACAGATGCACAGGAGCTTGAAATACGGGGCTCCGGTGGCCTGATGGTTAGTTTGTGTGCTCCATGTTCAGAAGATGTACAGTAGATCTTTAAGCGGCGGCCACAAGCTCAAATCAGACCTGTGGCTTCTTTCACTGCATGTCATTCCCCCCTCTCTCTCTCTGGATTACCACTATCTACTATCTACTATCCTGTCTCTAATCAAATATAAAAGGCCCCAAGATACATCTACAAAACAAAAAAAATCCACATATTGAATAATAAGTATTTTTTTTATTATTATTTTTGCATTGAGGAATGTAAATATATATAAAATATTAATCTTAATTGGGGCAGATGGCCTAGTGGTTATGTCGCACCTCATGTACGGAGGCTATAGTCAAACACATTCCTGTATAACCTGTGGCGCCTTTCCCACATTTCATTATCCACTCTCTCTCCCTGGTTTCCTTCTCTGTCCACTGTCCTCTCAAATAATGGCAAAAAGCCCCCAAAATACATCTTTAAAAGTAAAAGAAGGTTTTCTTCATCGAGTTAATAAACTGAAACCCTTCCTGAACACATCCACCATGTGATTCAGTGAATTTTGGGATTAAGTCAGAAAACAATCCAAGTTCTTCCTCAGGAACTGTGCAGGACGTTCTTGATGAAACATGTCGTCGTCGTAGTAACAGACCTTTGATGTTCAGCTGCTGGATTTAGTCGGATCTTGTGTTGTGTGTTTAACTTCTCCTGGACGACAAACTGATTCTCCTCCGTACACACTGGTGGAGCTCGAGTGGAGCACAGTGTGTGTAGATCATCATCATGTATTTTAAAATGTAATTTTACACTTAAACACATCGTCAATAAAGGGACCCTGCCCCTGAGTTCTGACAGAACCAGTAACATGTAATGCTGTGTGTTCATGTCAGGACGTGCTCGCAGCGTCTGTCTTCACTCTGATATGATACTTTAATGACTCTGGATTAATAACTGGTCATAAAAAGACATTTGACATGAAAGAATCCCACTTACCCAGACTGAACATATTTATGATGCTTCAAGCTGACAGGTGTTTCCATCTGCCCGTTTTAGCTGTCGTCTCTCAGAGTGAGAGAGACGAAGATGTCGGGACTTTTTCAGAGGCAACATGGAGTGGAAAAGTGAGAGCACATACAACCCAGAGAGAGGGGAGTTTTATTTGACATTCAATCAATTTTTAAATACACACATTTATGTTTAAATCCACTGAGTCTCACTTTAAATGTCAGTACTTTTGTTCATTACAGTTTGTAAACACAACATTCAAACTCTGGCCCTTCCCCTGATCGCCCCAAGAAACACATTTACTGCTTATACCTTTACTCGATGCATGCTAGCACAAGCTGACTGCTGGTGTTTGGAACCTGCCTGTCCAACTAGAAGCTATACAATTCTGCGTCCCCGGGTAAAAGCCAACACAAGGTTCATCCTCTTCTCAGAACGAGCTGTGTTTCGCCTCACTATTATTATATTTTTTCTTCTTTGCTGCTATATGTATGTATGTCTAATTGGCCTAATTGAATTGTGTCCAATCAATGAATTGTATCCACTCCTTAACTCACCTGTGCGCTGTCATTGGCTGGGGGAGACTCACCAGCCCCCGCCCAGAAACGTGATAATTTAGTGGCCTTACTTTTGTACAAGTCTATGTTTTATGTTTGAGGAAAAGGCTTCTGTGTCTCTCTTTAAAGTATTTTTGTTCCCAGCTCAACACCAGCTCTTCAGGCACACCTTACCAGAAGTCTTAGTTATCTGAAATTCAAACAGGGGATCAGACTGGATTTAGATTGGTTCTCCACAAGTACAGGTATTGACATGGGTATAACAAAGTTAGCTTTTTGGGAACTTTGGTATCTCTACCAATGAGTTTCCCCCCTAGTGGTTAAATAAAGTATTTCTGATGCTGATAAACAAAAAAGTAAAAGTCCCACCTGAAAGTTAAGGATTTGAATCATCAGTTGAGATGCTTGAACTCTTAGTTTAAAGAACCATTATTGTGTGACTTAAAAGTAACATTATGGGGGAATTCTGTTTGGCTTTGTCTCCCACTTGAGATCTCTTAGTGTAACTGCAAATATAAAACACACATAGTGCTGTTCCGCTTCCCCCTCGTAGACCACATGCTTTTGTTGTCAAGCCGAGGCTGGCTAAGCAGGTGTTCTATCAAATAATGCAACCCATCAAGATGTGCTACCATACGGCTTTGTGCTGTACAGGGAGCATTATTTGATCTGGGACACGTATAGCTTCTGCTATCGTTTAGCGTCATGGTAGCATTTTGGACAACGTAGCACATCTCTACAGAACACCTGCAGACATAATGAGAAGCCAAACAACCAGGTCAGCTGACAAGGTGCACTATTTCCTCTTGTCTGACTTCTTGCTCGGCCACTCTCTCTTTTCTCGTCTTAGCTTCATCCATCATCCTCCTCTTCCTCTTAGCCTCACTCAATGTATCAAACAGTACAGAGACGGGCTAACTGGCTGCGTTGTAGCATAAGGCTGCTGTGTCAACTAGTGCCCAAAGTTACATACTGCTGTAAATGTGACTGCAGCGCTCTGTGGACGTGAGAGAGACGCCATTCTCCCTGTTGAAAGTTATTGTGCTATGATACTGACCTTTGAACCAACTACTCTAAGGTGGAACATTTACCAAGATCATCCATAACATCCAAATATTCATATTAAATAGAAAAATCTGATCCAACAAATTAGGGTGCTGTTACTCTCTCCAAGTCTCTCAGAAACATCAAACTGGCATTGACTCTCAAACTCAGAGAATAAAAAAGCTTCTACTTTTGACAGGTGGGATGATTTCACAGCTCAGCTTTGAGCCCCTGGACCTTTTTATCCTGAAGGTTACAGACAGTTATTCACAGGAGAATGAAGAAAACAGGGAGATAACTGGATCTCTGTAGACGACTGTGAGATGTCTTATTGCATTCCAGAGATCAGAGATATGACACCTCGATGCCTGTCTGTTGATGTGTTTTAATGATAAGAAATCCTGATATATTTGAGGCTTAGCTGCTCTCCTCTCCCTGTGGTCAAACTACAGCAGTGTGTGTGTGCTCTTTCAAGGTTTTTTATTTCTCTCTCATGGTGTGTGAACTTGCAGCAGTACAGCCGGCACTCTGACCAAATCTGACCCCACTTTTTTTTGGCTCTCTTTGCAGGATTATTTCTGTGCAGCTCACATGACTCCACGAGGGCCGAACGTGGGTTTTTAACAACCTGGACAGTTGGGATGTCAGACCAGTCCTCCCTGTTTTCCTGTTTTCACTCTGTGTTTCCTGTTCTCTTCCCAGCTGCTGAGAGGATGAAGGGCAGGAACCCGGGCGGTGTGTGGAGTTTGTAGAAGAAACAGAAACACGGGGCGACTCCTCTCCAGCTCGTCTGTCCGCAGCAGAGCTCACCATGAGTTAGAAACGTCAGAGACCCCGTCACCGCCGCTGCCTTCCTCCCCCCCCCCCCCCTTGCTGTCCTGAGCTCCGTGTTTGACTGACAGCAGCATCACTCGCCCCACTTCATGATCCAGCAGGATGCCGCTGAGGTCCTCGCACTCTCCGAGCGCCTCCTCATAGCCTCGCACAAGGGACAGGCAGACAATGTGGTCCAGCTCATCAACAAGGGAGCAAAAGTAGCCGTCACCAAGGTGAGTGAGTGAGTCGCCCCGAGAGTGGTAAAGACAGAGGAAGCCTGTCGACACATTTATCTTCATTTTATTTCTTGGTCTAAAAACACATGAGACAAAGAAAGGCAGTGCAGGTTGGTTGGTCATGTCTTCAGTTTCAGTTTCAGTGTCTTCAGCAGTCCTGAACGCATAAAGCAGGTTACACGCTGAAACATAAACTAGCTGACTTTGGGCCTGATTCCTCTCTTTTGAAAAAAACAAAGCGATGTCCTGATTCTTTTGATGATGTTTAAAGATTATCTCCCCAGATTTCCCTGTGGTAGGAGGTGTCTTAAGATTTATCAAACCACTCTCAGAAGAACATCTTGAGTGCACTGATTTCTTAATGTATTTATTAATGATGTTTAAGGTCCGATGATCCCGTTATGTGGGGGGTCTTTATATTGTGTTTTATTTTTAAATTGACCAGATGCTCTATGCGTTCCCTTGTCTGACTTCCTGTCTGGGTCAATTTGCTCTGTTCAGCTTGACGCCTATCGCAACAGGTTCTGTTGAAAAATGGACTCTGTACGTATTTGTAGCCCAGTGGCCCCGCTGGCTGGCACTGGAGACGGACCACAGCGTGTGCCGTGGAAACATGAGCTCCAGAGTGTGCGGCATGAATTGAATAAAAATGAAGATTAAATTTGCAACACACAGGAGTTGCTAGTCTACCACTGGCTCCATCAGTTGATCAGCATCTCCAACATTGATCCTAGTTTGAGCACGTTTCTGCTCGTGGAGCTTATTAGAAACATGCAGAGGCTTTTCAGGTCGGGTATAATCACTTCTATCTGAACCACTTCTCTTGCCCGCTTCCATCGCTGCAACACCTGCTGGTTTGCAGTTTGCCTGGCAAACCAAGGGGTGTCCAAAATGACTGTGTGGGGGTGCCGTCTACAGCACTTCAACATAACATGTTTCTTTAATTTCTGATGATATAGTAAGGTCATTTTATTGTTTCATTCAGATATCTTACAGATTGGACCTTTAATTAGATTCAGAAAATATAAAAAGTGGAGCTTTGTTTAATATTACAGCAGAATCGGGGCGCTGGTGGCGCAGTGGTTGGTGCGCGCTGTGGTCCTCCAAACGGGCGGCCCAGGTTCGATTCCCACCTGTGGCTCCTTTTCCCACATGTCATTCCCCACTATCTCTCTCCCTGATTTCTGACTCTATCCACTGTCCTATCTCTCCATTAAAGGCACAAGAAAGCCCCCCCCAAAAAAAATAAAATTAAAATTACAGCAGAATTTTGAGTCAGGTTAACACTTTCTGTAGTTCAGTAGACATCAGATGTGTTTTTGAGTCATTCTGACGTAAATCGGTTCTCCTGCTCTGTGAGCTCATCTGTGTGTAATTAAATCAATTAGACACAAAACGGAGCATGAACGTGTGAGCAGCACTGGAGCCGCTAACGTATGAACACAACCTCATCATGTTTCAACACTCTGCTCATGAGAATGCATTCAGCTGCTCTACATTCAGCCGAGAGGATCGTGTACTGCAATGTTTTCACTCATTTGAAGTGTTTGAGGAGTCAGTGGAGCTGCTCCAGGCTGCCTCAGTGCTGCTGTGTGTTTAACACTAAAATATGCTTTAATTACTCTTCAGTGTGATCGCACAGGCTGGATTAATTTAAAGGGGACATATTGTCAAAAATCCACTTTTAGTGTTTTTGAACATATATTTAGGTAACCTGAGGGGAACCTGACCCACAAAATGTGAAATAAACCCATCCAGTCCTTTGAAGTCTTGCAACATAGAGAAAAGTGCTCCATTTCAAATTTGCTCTCCTTGTGATGTCACAGTGGGATTCTGGTAAAAAAAAAATCCCCTCCCCTCCCCTGGTATCTCCATCCATGGACTCCACCCCCAGCCTAGAACAAGTCCGCCCATTTTTATTCTCGCTAGCGAAGGAGTGATATAATTTTTTTACGATAATACGCTTTTGGGCTACTTGTCATTTAAAATGTTATCATTTGTACAAAGGTGAAACAAAGCAAATATTTTTGATATTTAGAATTTAAAATCTTGTCTGGTGGAAGCCGTGTGTGAATAACTGCGAGAGACGAGGGAGGACAGTAATAGGTGGACAGTAGTGGTGACCCGCTCAGGTGTGCAGGACAACTGTAACGCATCTGACAGTTACAATCTTACCTCCAGCTCTCACTGAACAATATACAACACATGTTGTCCGTGTCTCTTTTAATGTTTTTGTTGTCTCTCTACACAAAGCGAAAATAAACTCTGTTGTTTACGTGAGGTCATGTGAGGTGGTACATTCCTCCGCTGGGTAAAATCCTGTAGTCTGTGATGTGCCAAGGTTTTCATATCTTATAGTGTGCATGCACGCAAAATATCTGTTAAGATTCCCCTTATGTGTGATGCTGCCTTATTTGAAAATAGGAAATGCTTTTAAACCTTCTGTAGTGTGAACCAGGCCTTAGAGGTAAGAAACGTTTTTGAATTATTCTTGTAGATTTTTCAGCCTGCGGCAGTGAAACAGGCTGCAATTGCTGCAACGTCAGTCCTACATGAGTGTGCATTCGATTACAGCTCGTCCACTCATGTTGTAGTTTTTGTCCCTGACAGGCTCAGATTGTTACTATAAGTGTCTGACAACATTTCAGAAAGTATCCCTGCAGAGAGAGACCTCTTTGTTACAGAGGAAGATCATTTGTAGCCCGCAAACTAGTGTATCATCTCTCTCTTCAAAGCTGCGCGAGGCCATTAACAAAAACAGAAACTTGCAAAACACAGGAGTTACTCATCTACAGCTCGATAAGTTTCTTTATGTTATTTGTAATATAATATTGTGTGTTGAATAAATCTATTTATTAAATAAGACGCCAGACTCTTTTGACAAAATCACAAATTGTACCTTCCTGCACCTTTAGGAGTGAGCTGCAAGGTGCAGTGGTTAGCACTCTGGCCTCAGGTTAAGGTTCCTGGTTCATGGTCTTTGAGTGTGGAGTTTGTAAATTCTCACTGTGCATGTGTTGGTTCTCTACGGGTACTCCAGCTTCCTCCCACAGTCTAAAGACATGCTTGTCCAGCATGTGAATATTGTGTAAGATTCTCAACCATCAACTTAGCACACAACACAATGATGTGAAACAATCTGAGTCGGTTTCAAGGCAAGAATAAGAAATTTAGTGGAGATACTTTGATTGGTGTGTTTACCTGCAGGGCTAAAAGGAGCAATATGTAACTTCAGTGTTTAACCAGCCCTGCGTCAGTCTTTCCTTTCTGCGTTCTTACCTCTCTCCAGTTCTGTCTGAACCACTTCACTTGCCTGCCTCCACCTCTGAAACACCTGTATGGTGGTCGTTTGCCGGTCCAACCAGGGTGCGTAGATATCTCACATTCAGTATTGGTCCTTAAAGTTGCAGTCGTTACTGCCTGTTTCATGGTTACTGGCAAAGTAATCTACTTGAGCAAATACATAACTTTTTGTACCAATTTGTTCCTCTAGATGTTAAATATGTGATTTTGAAAATACAGAACACACGTTGATTTTCTTGAGTCTGTACTGCAGTGACTTTGGTTTCATCCCCTCTATCTGTAGCTCTCTCCTCCCTTTCCTGTCCATCTCTCTCTCTCTTTAGCATGAAGGTTAAAAGGGAAAAAAACAAACAATAACAAAGTCACAGCTGAGCTGCCGAGTGAACAGATGGATCATTGTACAACACACACACAAACACAAACACACTCACACACACTCCCCTGAGGTCTTTCTTCATTCTTTCATCCCCGCTCTCACATCTTCTGAAACACACCGAGGTTCAAAGGTCACAGGAGCAGTGCACAGGATGTGATGTAACACTCCTGTGTGACGGTTCGGTTCAGTGCTCATCCAGAACAAAGACGGCGATGTGCAGAGGTATTTATAGGTAGAGCAACACTTCACTAGATGAGTCAGTCTGTCAGAGTCAGTGTATCAGACTGAATCCCTGACAAAGAAGTCACTCTTTGTCAAATCATTTGTAAAGAGAAAAAGGGACAAACATGAAGATCATTCTTGACTTTGAGGACAGTAGCCTGACTCAAACAGTTTAATGAAAGGGACACGACTACCTGTTCATTTTTATCTCCCTCCACATGAAATGAGCATCGCTTCATATCTAAAATACAAAGTCGATGCATACAGGTAACTAGCGTGGCTAATTTGTAACCCCTGTCCCTGGCTAAACCTTTAGGATTAAAACAGAACTATTAGACTTAAATAAATACAGAGATAAGATAAAATAGTACTTTATTGATCCCCAGTGGGGAAATTCAAGTGTTGCATATGAGTACAAATAAAAAAATAATATATAGGACTCCAAATTAAAAATAAAGATAAAAATACAATGTATTTACAATTATTATAATCAAGAATTAAGTAAACTATACACCAAATAAGATCTTAACTATACACTACAAACTATACAGGACATTGAGACATATTAAGTGGCAAGTTGATTTTAAAGTGACCAGTTATAAGATAAAGTGAGAGAGATGAAATAAGAGGGCAAAAACAAGCAATAATATCAAAAATAAACATCTAGAAATAATATGAAATGAATGACAGAGTTGAGGGTTTGTCAGTGTGACAGCCGCTGTGGGTTAGGGGGATGAAGACTGACTGTAGGACACTCTGCTGTTGTACAGTCTGATGGCTCATCATGTAGAGAGGAGTGAGAGGAGTTTTCCAGGATGGCTGTGAATTAGTCCTTCATCCTCCTCTCAGCCACGGTCTCCAAGCTGTCCAGTTCCAGGCCAACAACAGAGCGTACCTTCCTCACCAGCTTGTTCAGCCTGCTGACCAGATTTAATGCCACCCCACCAGCACACCACATCAAAGAAGAGGGCACTGGCCACCACAGACCAGTAGAAGGTCTTCAGGAGTCTGTTGCAGACACTGAACGATCTGAGTCTCCTCAGGAAGAACATCCTGCTCTGACCCTTCCTGAAGAGACAGTGATATTATACCAACACAGACATCATAACTCAATACTAATAAGAGACTAAATAAGGACAAAGGATTATAAGAGGAAACAGAAATGAAAAGAGAAACACACAAAGCCGTGCTGAGCTCTGTTTGTGGTGTTTCTGTATCATGTGCTTTCTGTTTTCTGTTCTGGCTCTGCGAACAGATCTTTCATGACCACATGGCATCCTATTGTCACAGCTAGAACAACATGGTGTGTGTGTGTGTGTGTGTGTGTGTGTGTGTGTGTGTGTGTGTGTGTGTGTGTGTGTGTGTGTGTGTGTGTGTGTGTGTGTGTGTGTGTGTGTGTGTGTGTGTGTGCTGCTCGCTCTGATGGTTCAGTGTGGACCGGCTGTATTTTGGCGTTTTGGCAGGAAGCCTGTATAAAGCCTTAATCTGGGATAAAAAAGGGGGCGGAGCCTCATATGAAACATTCTTCTGTTCACAAATAGGAATGTGGGAATATTTCTTTATAGGCTGAAATGATGAATGAACTGAGACTGAGAGTATAAACAGACGTGAAGAAAAGGGAGGATTAAGGAGGAGCTGAGATGGAGAGGGTAATTAAAAGAAACATACAGAAGAAGACAGGATGGAGGTTAAGAGTTCACGGCTGGGTTCTGAGACTGGAGAGGTTAGAAGTAGGAGTGTAAATCTCTCCTTTACAAGACGGTGCTATTCGATGCTCTGGAGCTACAATGATTAATTTAAATACAGAACGATTCATTGTGATTCCACTCGGTATGAGTCCAAATTGATCATTGTATCAAAGGAGAAAAAGAAATAGCCAGTGTGTCGTTTCAGAACAACATGTCCTTCAGTTTATTACTTTGCAAGAGAATTGGCCGACTGTCTAAACAAATATTCTGTTGATGATGTGAAGAGTCTTTATCACACACACCTGTCCAGGTTTCTCACTGAGAGCTCGGCGGGGGAAGAAATCACTTTTGTTAATATTTCCGTACCCTCATGTATCGACCTGCACTGGTCACACAAGGTTCCTTCCTGAGCAGCCCGTTAAAGTTTCCAGCCTGTACCCACTGTTTGTTTTTGTTGTTTTAATATGACTTTGTATGTCCACATTTCCAACGTGGGCACCTGAAAACACACTGCAATGAGTGCAAAAAGCAGCGTACTCACTGCCTGGTACTTTTTGAAGGAGGCTGTAACTTTCCTACAGGTCTTTGGAAAACGCCGACTTTCTTTTCAGTACGACAGCTAGCTTACCTGTTGTTACTCAGCAGGTCCTGTTAGCATCACAAGCTAGGCTAACTAAGCAGTAGCCGCAACACTGAGATTGATTGACACATGTAGAGACAAATCAGTGTTGAACTTTGACCCACAGTGCATTAGAGATGTTTCTCTACTGGTTACAACAGTAACAGTTGGCAACAACATTGATTGACATCTATAGAGACAAGTGTGTTGTTTGAGTAAGTGTAAACTGGGACATGGACTGTTCAAAACCTGGACATATTAATGTTTGGTAGGTATTTGTGGGTACTCGGGACACAGAGCTTGAAAAGGAAACAGTCCCGGTCAAATTGGGACGTATCGACACCCTAGATGGCTGTCCTCTTCGGACCTCTGTAGTCAGGGGTTGAAAGAGTCTCTCTGCTGGTCTCAGACCGGCTGTTCACCTGAACTCGCCTCGTGGCTCCTCTCCAGGTCAGGCCCACTGAAACTCAATCTGAGGTGCACATAAATGGAGGCAGAGCCGCACCCAAACAAAGCACGAACCTCCTCAGACAATATGATACCTGAGGTGTAATGGGGCTTGTGCTTCTGTGTTACACACTGTACTGTATCTGGTATTACACTGAGTCCACTCGGATTAACAGAAATCATCTGGACTGATTTGAAGTTTGAATATTTCCCCTCATACGACAATGTGCCTTGTCGTGAAGTGAATCCTCTCAGAGAAAAGTATTTTAACTTCATCTGAAAGGGAGGATTTCCTGCTGATTTTTTTTACATGTTACCCTCTGTGCTGATGAACAAAGCTTCATCTTTTCTTTTTTTTTTTGAAGATTTGTTTTTGGGCTTTTTGTGCCCCTAACAGAGAGATAGGACAGTGGATAGAGTCTGAAACCAGGGAGAGAGAGAGTAGGGAATGACATGCGGGAAAGGAGCCACAGGTGGGCCCCGAACCCGGGCCGCCCGCCTGGAGGACCGGAGTCCCCATAGATGGGGCGCGTGCACCAACCACTGCGCCATCAGCGCCCCGGCTTCATGTTTTATAGAAAAAAGGTTGAAGCGAGTGCTGCACTGTCTAAGAAAATGAAGAGGAATCCGGCTTCAAGGATTAGGGACAAAGGTCAAATAGCTAATAAATAAATCAATCACTGTCACTGTTTATAGTGTGATTTATTTATTTAGCTAATAAAAAGATCACACTATAAATCACATTATTAGTCATTAAAAGTCACAAATAACACATTTTAACAGCTAATGTTTTGTCAAGATCACCCACTTACATGTCAGGGAGAACATCTCCAGCCATATGTTTCCACCTCCAAGTCATTAAACACCCTCTTAAAAACATCCAATGACAGCAGCTCGTTAAAGTCAGGGTTGGTTATTTTCTCCAGATAAACTTTTTAAGATTTGTGTTGAAATTGTCTTTATGTCCTGACAGAAATGAATAATTCATGTTCTCTGAAAAAAGAACGAAGACAATCTGTCATCTGTAGCAGTTGAGCTTGTAAAAACTTTGACCAATGTCTGCCACGAGGTACCAATCTGATGAACCAATCACACACCTCCCTGTCTCCCTGCTCCTTCTCTACTATCTCACAGTTTATACTGTGAGTCTGTCGTTGGCTGTTGTGAGTAGTAAAATAGTCTGTTTTTTGTATGTATTATGATAAAGTTTAGTGTTTACTTACCGCTGAATGAGACATGAAATGACATAGTTTCTAAACAATGCAAGTGATGAGCTGAGGTCCACTTCTGGAGGAACGGCACTCGTGCATGTAAGTGAGGGGCGTGGCTTTTGAGGGAGGGGGTGGGTGTAGAAGGAGCACTGAGGGAATGCTACTTTCAAAATCATGCTAGTTTTTGAAAGTGAGCAACCCTGCCTTTAAGTTTTAGTTTTTTGTTTTTTACTCATTCCAAATAAAGGGAGCAGCAAATTTAAACATCTTTTTCCCCAGTTCAGTTCTGACCTTAGGAATTGACGGTGAGAAAATGTCCTCATAAATGTAAGAGCATCTTGTTTTTCTTTAACGCACAAATCCCAGAACAAGGAAACACTTAATATGTAGAAGAAAAAACGTGCTTCTCGTCATGATGTTGAATTTAAGTTTATTTCTGTGTTTCAACACTTACATGACGATTGACTCGATTTAATCAGGATTAAGTTAGAACTATCCAACGATGAAAACTTACAACATCTGTACGAGCAGATACAACCCAGTGTTGGATTTTTCTGCTCCGTCCTTTTAAACCCCCTCAAGGTTAAGTAACCGCTCGGCTCTCAGGTCCTTATATTGGCAGGATGCAGAGTTTATCCTCTGCTCAGCTCACATGAACAGCTGTGCACTCGTCTCTTAAACTCAGCTGGATTAAGGACTTGTTTGTTTTCCTGTCGACTCATTACTGAGACGGATGGTTCTCTGCAGCAGATTGTCTCCAGTCATGCCATCAGTGATGAGCTCTGTTACCTACTCTGCAGAGATCTCCGACTCAGCGGCCTGTGGTTCTGTGTGCAACACAGCAGGGGTGGGTTTCTGTTTCTACACTCGGTGTTGTCTGTTCACTGTTTCATTTTCATTGTCTACTGATTGTGCTGTGCATTAGTGATGTTTTTGTTGTTTTATGTCTGAGGGAAGTGTTGTCGCTGTCTGTGTCAGAGTCTCCACTTTTAGTTGTGTTGGATCGCTGCAGAGAAACGCTGTAAGGGGACGTTTTTAAGTCTCATGCCTGGACTTCAAAGGGACGTCTTAAGAACGGCTGCAGGGGAAATCTTAAAAATTAACAAAAACATCCACTTGGACTCGGGGAAGAACTGATTTGAATTCATTGGTGAAAGTCAAATATCACTTTGAGCTCACGTATGCCTCTTTGTCCTGAACGGGATATCTTCGGTATATCTGGAGGGATCTGCTTTTAATCCGTTGGAGACACCATCTTGGTTCAGCGTTAAGTGGTCTACACCTTTTGCCCCTGTTAGATCTGCTGTGGTGAGAAGACTTGACTGATAATCACCCGTCCTGCAGAGAAACAGAGAGATATGTTTTGTGTTATTATGTTCTTCCTGTAAATGATTGTGGTGGAACCTTTCCTGCATAATTATTATAGGGTGTTTAGGGGTATTCATTATTTTAAATACAAACAAAATCCACATCCCAGACAGACTTTCTTTCTTGGTAATCATGGCTGGATGGAAACTACCCCCCCCCCCCCCCCGCCCTGTTTCACCAGCGAGTGTCTGTGAGACGGAGTGCGGCAGATGAGTGCTGATAAACATCTGAAAAACACAATTCTGCAATTAATTTAAAAGTGGCAACATGCATCTCAAAGTTGATCCTGTTTGTCTTTTTAGGCCAAAGAAAGTGTTTTCTTCAGTTTAAAAAGTCTGTCAGTTTGTCTTTAGTTGCACTTGACATATTGTCCTTTTGCCACTAGAATGACTGAGGGGCAGGACTGAGGGGGCCGTAAGGGCTTACGGTTAGAGAGAGAGAGAGAGGGGTTCATGAAAATATGTATGAAACATTTGCCTCTGAGTGAAACATGAACAAACTAAAGAAGGCAACGTACTGTCCTTGTGAACACAGAGCTCAGAACAACAAACCCAGAGGGGGTTTGACTTCACTTTACTTTTAGGAAGTCATTGCTCCCAAAATCTATTTTGCTTGATTTATATTCAGAATGTTGCGTATTAAGCTTTTACACTGGACTTGTAGTTTGCACATTCTTGAACGCACCTTACTGCGTTGTTGACTGAGTTTTGTCTTGTGTCCACAGTATGGCAGAGGCCCCCTACACTTGGCCGCCTACAAAGGCCACACTGAGGTTGTGCGCCTCCTGCTCAAAGCCGGCTGTGACCTGGACATCCAAGACGACGTGAGTACATCCACCCGACTGTCAGCTGCTGTTTCCCGTGTTTTATCCACTTCTAGCTCAAACTTCAGTCCTCATTGGTGATTTCCACTGTAGAGCTCCTATTTTTGCTTTTTTTTAGATCCACATTACTTTTTCTATTCTAACACAAAGATAACGGTGGTCTAATGACCTCCAGTGGCCTTGAATGGGACTCTTTGGACTGCCCCCTTGTGGGTTTGCCCTCAGGATGCAAGCCCCCCACAGACAGTGATAACCAAGATCTCGGTCGTTGCCAAATTCCCTCTCTGTGGTCAATGAGCTCCGCAGATCGCTGCAGTACATCCTCCAGGACTGCAGGGGGCAGGAGGTGCAGACTGAAGCAGGAGGAGGAGGAAGAGGGGATAAAGAAGAGGGCTGGGGAAGAGCCTGGAGGATCAGGGAGAGTGAAGGAGGTTAGCCAAACCTGATCCTACTGACCCCCAAACCTTCCCAAACTCCCACTGCTGCTGTGCTGGGTTCAGTTCTTATCTTCCCCTCTCCTCCTCCTCCTCCTCCTTCTGCTCCTTCTCCATCACTGCTTCTTCCTCCTGGGCTCTCATGTCACCCCTCACCTGCTGTCACTCATCACTAATCTGCTCGGTGTTCAGGGTTTCCTTCATGGCTGAGCATTCATGTGAGCGGGAGCTTTTCCTGGGACTGTTCACTCACTGCTTTCATTTTCTCAAACACACCACTGTTCACCTTTAACAGCAAACACAGCTGTGTGAGGACCTGCTGTGGTTTAACTGTGTGGGGACATATAAACATTATTACTGATAGACTCAGTGAAAACCCTGCACGACCGAGGGATACATGATGTTTGTTTAAAGTGTAAGTCTGTTATTTTTAAACCTGGACCCTGATTTTTTTTTAATTTTTTTTTTACATATATGGGGGTACAAATTGGGCACTTAGGCTCTGTTTAGAGAGTTTGTTTACACGATAACAGCGTTTTTGGTGCCTGAAAATGCAAAGTTTTGAAAACGGGTTCCAAAGTGCAAACTTTAGAAAACAGCACCATCTCCGTCATGATAAAAACTGTCAATATACAGTTCCTCTGAAAACAGAGAGAGAGACGTGAGAGACCCCTTTCTCCCTGCAGAAGAAATAGTGGTCTAAAGTATACCTGTGACACATCTTTTTTAAGGTGGAACAGTTACTTATTGTGGCTTTAAAATAACTGAGATATAACTAAGATTATTAACACTGATTTACAAAGTACATCCATCCATCTTTGTGTAATTTTAAAGATAGTTTGTGTTAGAATAAAACACAACCAGGTTGTTATTTCCGGTCTGTGTGACGCCTTGAAATGTTAGAGGTTGAAGCTCTGATGTAAAGTCCTGGTTTCATCTTTGTTAAGTTTGTTTAAGTCATTACCTCAAACTTCTGGGCCCGGCTGTTCCAAAGTAATCCAACATTATTTAAGCTGTCAGATAGGATTCAGTCTTTAAATTGGGTCGATCAGGTTCACCATTGGGTTGTTTAACAATAAAGGATTTGCCCTCAGAGAATATTTCACCACAAAGCTTCATTATGAAATGTTTAATTAGGACTATCAGCTTTAACGTGTAAAAATCATGATGTCATTAAGGGCAGAAATTAATGCTTTTTTTTTTTATCTCATGCCATTTTGACCATTTAGTCACCGTGAGCTTCTCTATGTAGTCTCAGTGATGTAAAAGAAAGACACTGCTGCATCTCTGAATGTCTCATTTCACTTTAACAAACCCTCAGACAGCTCAGCTGACGAGTCCAAAGTAATATTCACCTCATGACATCACACATTGACCTTATGACATCACACATTGACCTTATGACATCACACATTTACCTTTTCAATCGTTCCTTTGAGCTGTTTGACATCAGTTATCCATCTGTAGCAAGTTCCTTTTTCCATAGTTAAGTTAATTTTGTAATCTACGAACCACCGGTAGTTCCTTATTTTCTTTCAAAATAAAAGTGTTTTCATACCCAAACAGGAAGTAAAGTACATTTAGCTTAAGATTGTAAAAAATAAAAGCACAAAAAAAACTGTTTTGAAATGCAAAATAAATACATTTCAAACATGCGATTGAAAATGCGATAAATTGTGATTAACTGTTGAAATTCAGAGATAAATTTAAAAATGGTATCATTTGACATGAAATATCTAATTGAAAGCAGCTGTAAGAATATGTGCATTTGGGTGAATTTTGGCACCCCCATGTGGACAGAGCATTTAGTGTAAAGTCCCCATAAAGGCTCTGGGGATCTGGATTTGGTAATCGTTAAAAGTCTGTACCTGGATCAGGGGATCATATCCACTTTAGAGCTGCTATATCTGATACTTTGTAGAAAAGAAGAAGGTCACCAAAACATCGGGTGATTCAAGGGAATCATTTTTTTGAAGAGGTGGTGAAAAAGATCAACTATATTCAGTTTGTTAATATTAATTTCATAATTGATATCAAAGCCCACTAAAATAATCCTCAGAGCTGCTGATATCTGAAGGGTTCTGGGAGTTGCAGTCATTATGTTTATGTTTTTTGTTGCATGTTGCTGCATTAATTTGCACTGGGTGTGGTTTACAAAGAATTACACTTTTTGCTGTGTTGTTGATTTTCTTCTCTCTAAAACATACAAAGTAGTCTTGTGGCCTAACCAAGCTGCTCCAGCTTAGTTTTGTCTGGCACCAGAACTACTTGATAAGGTTTACGTAAAGATCCTTGCTATAGTACACACAGTGCGTCAACACTGAATGTTGAGTTCACAGTGGACACGCAGTCTTCAGGTCGAAGGTTAAACAGCATCACCAAAGCGTGCACTGACAGACCCATCCAAACCCCGCCCACCAGGTTTAAACCCCGCCTCTACAGGGAGTCCTGAAGGTTTCTTATTTAATGTAAAGAGTTTATTGTGTGTGTGTGTGTGTGTGTGTGTGTGTGTGTGTGTGTGTGTGTGTGTGTGTGTGTGTGTGTGTGTGTGTGTGTGTGTGTGTGTGTGTGTGTGTGTGTGTGTGTGTGTGTGTGTGTGTACACAGGGCGAGCAGACGGCACTGCACAGGGCCGCCGTGGTCGGAAACAATGACATCATCAGCGCTCTCATCCAGGAAGGCTGTGCACTGGACCGACAAGACAAGGTGCAGATCAATACACACACACACACACACACACACACACACACACACACACACACACACACACACACACACACACACACAGTGTAAGAGCTGTGTGAGAAACAGGGAGTTTAAAGCTTCAGGAAGTCTGCATTAAAACATCTCATAATGGCAGAGAAACGCTTGTGCCTGTAATCTGCTTAACCTCAGAGTGCTCGCAGTACAAAGAGAAACGGCCGACAGAACGGGGATTATAACCATGAACAACGTTTTTACTTGCATTCAATGTCAAAAGTCTTTACGTGCTGAATAAAGTGAAATTAAAAGTGTATTTTAGTGGACACTCAGAAATAATCCAGATGTAATAAATCCCTTTTCCACACGACTCCTTCACAGATTACAAATAATCACTCATCCTAACATCCTGTTATATGTTCAAATAAAACAAATCACGCAGTTAAATACACAATGATATCAACAAACAATGTCACTGAATAAAAAGAAGAATGTAGGATTGTCAGACTGTTTGTTGATATGAAAATTGACGGATTATCATGACCACAGGCCCTGGACACAAACTCGCTTTGGACCCCTACACATGCAAATATCCCACACACACACACACACTGCTTGTGCCCTCCCCACGCACAGAGTTTGTCTGTAGAATAACAGAGGCCAACCCACAACCACACACAGCACGTATTCCTTTGAAATTATGTTATTTATTATTTAATAGTTATTTAACCCTGTCTCGGATCTTAACAGAAAAAAAACAAAATGATGGAAAGTTAACTTTCTTATGTGCATTATGATCCTTGCACAATATTAAGAGGTAAAACACTCAACTCTCTCTCTCTCTCTCTCTCTCTCTCTCTCTCTCCCTCTCTCTCTCGTTGACCGTCCCTGAGAAACCACAAAAAGCAAGATGACTAAGAATACTAAGTCAAATATCTTAATAGCAAAAATACTTATACTACTAATACTACATATTAAAAAACATAATAATCTTAAAACCAAGACCATTCCATTGGCCAGGACCCTGCGCGCTGCCCCCGTGTGGTGATCCGCCTTTGGATATGAGGTCAGTTTAGTTTAGCTTGGCGCTGCAGTGACTCTTTGCCTTTGAAATAAAGTTTCCTTCAAATATGGATTTAAGTTTTCAGTTAAATTTGAAATCAAAGTCACAATATTCACCATTAACTAGTTGCTTATTAGCATGGTAATTAGTAGCATACTGGCTGCTTTTTAGTAATAATATTATTAACTTTATTTATATCGCACCTTTAAAAACACAGGTTTAAAAAGTGCTTCGACAAATAACAAAGGCAAAACCAATAACAAAGCAAACTAAACCAAAGACAGAAGAACATTAATAACAGCAAGAACATAACAAATGCAAAATACTAGAAATAATTACATACAATCCAACAGGAAAGAACCCATAGTGCACGATACCCAACAGACATATTTAACCCGACTATCACAAGAACCATTATAAGAACCCAGGCAACACGAGCTGAGACCAAGAGGACCAAAGCTTTAAAAAGATGCAAGAAACTAAAAGAGCTAAAAGCAAATCAAAAGATAACAGCAATAAGAAGGTAAGAGCAGTAAAAGAAATAGAAACGAGTGATTTAATGATCAGAGTAATAGTAACAATAATAAGAAGTATATATACACATATAAAACATAAATTATAAAGTAGGCAAAGTAGGTAAGATAGAAAATTATCAAGTTAGAACAAAAGAGCGGTTAAGGGAAAAGAAACAGTTATACGAGATAAGAGCATAAATAAAAGGACAGTAAGAAGTAAAAGAAGATGAAATTGGTAAAGTTATGAATTAGTCCTTATTAAGCTCTTATTATTACCTTATTCTACATGACCAGAGTCTAATAGGATATTAACTAAGAGTTTGCCCTCAATACCATCTTAATCACTGCTTATTGGCAGTAAGTTAAGAAGTTGTTGAACATGAATTGTGTTTGCTCATGGTTCTTGTAAGGTGAAGTAAGCAAAAGCATATTAAGATTATAATTCATGTTCATCAACTTCCTATCTTACTACTTAGTAACACATGAGGGATGACCCTCTCTCCCACTAGGCCACATCCGCCCAGTTAGTGCAAAGTGTCTGGAGTTAAATATTCAAATAATACAGAATAGAAAGAATAGCGCAGTCAGAGAAAAGTAGATGTTATTTATTGATTATTAAAGAAAGAATAGAATGAATGAAATTCCATCATTGTTCAAGAGTTTCCTTCAAAAGTAAAAAGAGGAGGCGCATCACCGAGTGTTCACATGAAGTCCGGGCCGTCGGTCTGCCTGTTGTTCAGTTTTCATTCTTCTTTTTGTCAGGATGGAAACACAGCGCTCCATGAGGTGTCCTGGCACGGCTTCAGTCAGTCCGTCAAACTGCTGGTGAAGGCCGGAGCCAACGTTCACGCTAAAAACAAGGTCAGTCCAACACATTCTCACAACAACAACAACAACAACAACCAAGGCATGGATTGAACGTGTTTGACCAGGCCAAAACTGATCTTGATGAAAGACTCTGACTCTGTCCTGCATTTCTCTCCAGGCTGGAAACACGGCCCTCCACCTGGCGTGTCAGAACGGTCACGCTCAGAGCTCCAAAGTTCTCCTCCTTGGAGGCTCCAGACCCGACAGCAAGAACCACGTAAGTCTGCAGCAGGGTCGTCATTCTCTTAATTACTCACTAACACGAGGGAGGATTCATGTGATGCACCCAGCAGCTCCCTGTTGTACACTGGTGTCTGTCAGCCTGCCATTAACTGCATTATTCATTATTTATTTATTACAGCATGACGGGTTTGAGAGGTGAAAGATGTTCTCAGTAGTCGTGCTCTCATCAAGATCCATCTCCTGACTCTCTTGAGTTCAAAGTTTTCTTTTGTGTTTTTTCCTGGTCACAAACTTTCTGTTTAGGTTCTCTCTCGTGGCTCTCACTGAAGTGGTTTTCCTCCAGAGGAGTTATTGGATGAAAACGATGAGCTGATCTCTTTTGAAGCAATAATATGTACCTTTTCCACCTAAAATAGTCGCTTCAATGGTTGATTTAATAGCACGATAACTTTCAACAGTGTCTCTATCATGTCCACATAGCGGCCCAGCAGCCTGTTTACTGCAGTATGTAACTTTGGCAGCAGGTTGAGGTCATCTCCATCAAGAAGTTCGTACGGCTTTACACTACTATTTTCACACAGCCGCCTTCAGTTATATTAAGCAGTCAGTTAGCCTGTCTCTGTACTGTTTGATACGATTGGATACTGTGATGTTCAATCAAACTCTACATACAGTATCAGCCACCATTTGAATGAAGGTAATTCCTGGTTTCCTTGACCTTACTATATGATCAGACATTATGAAAACATGCTGTGTTGAAGTGCTGCTTCTCTGACAACAATGTAGCAGCCAGTATGTCCTCCTTCTAACTTTAGATTCTGGTCCTGAATGCTCTGGATTTGTTTGGACCAGAGAAGATAGCCGGTTTTAAGGCTCCCCCAACCGGCCGTTTTGGATGCCGCTTGCTTTGGCTGATATAAGAGTAGTTATCCCAACAGACCAACAGATGTTGTAGTGATGGAAGTGATCAAGAGAAGTGGTTCAGATAGAAGTGATTGTAACCGACCTAAAAAGCCTCTGCATGTTTCTAATAAGCTCCACGAGCAGAAACGTGCTCAAACTAGGATCAATATTGGAGATGTTTTTGAAAAATGGAGAGAGGTTAGAACACAGAAAGGTTTACAGACCGATGCAGAGCTGGCTAAACACTGAAGCTTCAATGTCTGAGACATGACAACCTGCATGCACATTGACTCTATGGAGGAGAGGGGAGCTTTCTTCGATGATTTGAATTTGGACTGCAGTACCCATTTAAAACGCTTGGTGTCAGAGTTACATTCTGCTCCTTTAACCTTGACCCTATTTAATTTTGACATATTTGGGATCTAAATGACTAACAAGTACAAATTAATGTCATATTGCTTCAATAATTCGCTTCAGCCTGCAGCAGTGAAACATGCTGTCATGGCTGTAAAGTCGTTGTGACTCCTTCACTGCAGATTCCAAGTAATTTAAAATAAATAACATGTTCCTGTAGTTTTCATTTAACCTGAAGAGACAGGAAACTTGAAGAGAAACAAACTCGTACCTTTACTTCTTCCTCTCTTGCTCACATTTCCGTTTCATCATCCAGGATGTCGTCCTGCTGTGTACCGAGCGCTCACACGGCGCAGGACTCTCTGAATTATGAAACACTGTACGGTACATTTGCACTTCAGACATAATGTGCAGCCTCATGGGGAAACTTGTGTTACTCAGCGAACACACAAACAGGAGGAGCTGGTTGTTGACTTGTTGTTGTTGTGGGTCTGAGCTGGAGCTTGAGTGCTGATTGTTGGAAATCACTGACGAGTCCTTCATGTTTAAATTAATGAACAAAAGTTACTTTAGTTAACCAGAAGATCTAAGGACGCAAAATCTTCACATTGTTAAAAGATGACAATAAGAAATGAACTTTGCTCACTATTGGTGTTAAATAATAAATGAAATCACATAAAAAGATTCAGAGCAGAAGCCAACATCCTGATATTTTGACTGCTGAGTAATCTCTACTTTATCCCCTGTATTTCAAAGTAACAACTTATTATTACATTTTAAATGTCACATATAATGTAAAATACACTTCACCATGTTTTTTTAACACTAATATGTGTCCCTAGTCTGTCTACAAACCCCCCAATTATGAGAAAAGTCCATCCTCTCCGTCTTTTTCCTGCTCCACTTTTCAGAAAATGTGTGCTCAAACAGGCCATTTGGAGATTTTCCCTTTGTGACATCACAAAGGGCAGTAACCCCTCCCCCAGGTGGGTGACAGGTGTTTGTTCTGCCCTCTGAGTCTGCCTTCTCACCGTAAACAATAGGACATGGAGCGAGAAATACTGAGACACCCAAGCCCTTCCAGAGAGGGGGCGTGGTCAGACACAGCTCATTTACATATTTAAAGGTACAGAAACAGCCTGTTCTGAGCAGGGCTGAAATAGAGGGGTTTATAGACATGGCGGCTGTGGCTCAGAGGTATTATAGAGTTGGTTGTCTCTCAACCAGAAGGTCAGGGGTTTGAGCCCCAGCTCCTGCTGGCACATAGCAGTGCACTGCAAAACACTTAGCCCCAAGTTGCTCCCACTGCTTCGTCGGCGCTGTATTAATGTGTATGAACAGTTTTGATGTCACTCTCGATTATGTTGTAATCATTTCTAAATCTCCATAGTGTAATTTTGATTATGATTCATCCTTTAAATTGTTTAATGTCGAACGGAAGTACAATGTCTTGTAAATTATCTAATCTTTACTTTTGTTCGGCCAGGTGGGGGACACATGTCTCCATGTCGCTGCTCGGTACAACCACCTGCCGATGATCCGCATCCTGCTGGGAGCGTTTTGCTCCGTTTCAGAGAAGAACCTGGTGAGTAACTGAAGGATGGGAAATTATCACCTATCACCATCTATAGTGAATACTCTAAAAGAGGACATATTATCCCCCTTTTTAATGTTTTGGTTTGGTTATCATGATAAATCAATGGCGAAAGAGAAAGTTTTTCTTTTTTATATTTAAATATTATACACGCTTTCATTTATTTAATAACACAGTACAGTTTATTGACTGATATATTTCTATTTTGCTCAGGTTGTTGAGATTCTAGAGATATTAAGCATTAAATTGGAAGTTTTTTTGTTTGCATGCTATAGATATTCATATATAGAGATGGTCGACGCTCATACCACAATTTCTTGTTCTGTGTGTGTGTGTGTGTGTGTGTGTGTGTGTGTGTGTGTGTGTGTGTGTGTGTGTGTGTGTGTGTGTGTGTGTGTGTGTGTGTGTGTGTGTGTGTGTTTGTGCGCGCTTGTTCAGGCAGGGGACACACCGCTCCACGTTGCAGCTGCTCTGAATCATAAGAAGACAGTACGTTTGCTGCTGGAGGCTGGAGCAGAGAGCCGCATCTGCAACAACGTGAGCGCCTGCAGACTCTCTCTAACATCTTTACAGCAAACTAAAGACGTGTTTGTGTTGTGTCTCACACTGTCCCTGCTGCTGATGTCCATTTACAATAAATGAAGGCAACATTATACAGAGAGGAGGTCGAGAGGAACTATAAGAAACTATATATAGATATATTGTTGTTACACGGCTCATGTTTATTAACGAGGCTTCTTTAATGGATGTAAACCAGGAGATGTTGCTTTATGTCTTTTGGTCATTGTAAAAAAGACCGCTCACACAAGTCTACAGGCTGAAAAGTTAAACCATCAATAATATCAAAGTCTCAAAAGAAAAATAAATACAGGGTAGTCTCTGAAAATGTTGGGTACAATCCAGATCCTGAATGCAACTATTGATGTAAAAAAAACAACTTGAGGCCGTGTAGGATGAAATAATAGACAGACAACAGTGAAATAAACATTAAGCTCATGAGCCACAAAAAACAAACAAATATACTACATATGATTTATAGACTTTTGGTCTTTGATAAATAAATGGGATCTCTGCCGAGATCTTGTTGACCTTGTTTATAAATCAAATCAAATTAAATAAAACTTTATTGTCATTTTGCAATGCAATGGTTGTCAAGAGCAGAATAAAGACATGTTTGACAGGTTATCTCTGATTAACTTAACCCCTTGTTCAACAATTATGACTAAATATTTATATTAAAAAACATCACAAATAAAATACACAATGGGTCAGAGAACATATTCTGGTCACTGTTGGGGTTGCAGCTTCTAGAATAAAGTGATAAGTTAAAGTTCAATTTAAAGTCAAATAATTATTACCGCCATTTCAAGTTATTTGAGGATTTTTTTTTATTTGGGGAAAAAAATATAAGTCTAAATTGTTCAGAGCTAGTTCAGACGCACACTACAGTCCACAATCCCCTGATAACACCAATAAGTGGTCTATTTAAGCTACAGATTTCCGGTCTCTCCCCCTCTTTGCTCTTTCATTGCCAGCTTTGACCTGCATCAGTACTGCACTCTTGTTTTCAACCCCAACAGCCCCCCCCCCCCGCCCACATCCACCTGTAGGACTGGGAGTTTAAGATTTCATCCAATCATTACTCAAATGTCTGCATGTAAATTAAAACTGTAAGGAGTGGTGAGGTCAGAGCCTAGACGCCGAACACAAACTATGAAACAATTAAATATTTAAAAAGAAACTAACGTGATTTGTTTGACTGAACTGAATTTTTTAATAAAGGCTGGTCCACCCATCTGCATCTCCTGCAAACAAACTTTAACCACTATTTGAGGATTTATGATAATTCTATGATCTCTTTGACTGTGTGTGCGTGTGTTTCTGCAGGCAGCTCAGACAGCTCTGGACCAGGCTAGAGAGCACAACAACCCAGATGTTGCTCTTCTCCTCACTAAAGCCCCCCAGGTAAGATCACTAACTCTGCTTGTCATCACTACAGGCAGCATATAAAACAAAGGTTGTTCCAGTTGTGACTTCCTCCTGTGTGTGTGTGTTCAGGTGCAGAGTTTTCTGCGAGGCAGGAGTGTGAGGAAGAGGAGAGATAAGCTGAAGGCGGAGGGTCGAGCTCAGTCGGTGCCCAGAGACGAGATGCTGCCCTGCAAGGTAAAAATAAAATGTATCTGATCGTGTGACTGCAGATCATTCATACTTTGGTTAACTAGTGCAGCAACAAAACACTAACACAAAAACTCAAGCTAGAGTATTTCAAGGTCCACTAGAATATGATATCAAGGGATTAAATAAAACGTATAGTACTTGATGTTAGGTTCATGGTGGAAGAGGGAACTGGAGGGAATTGGTAATGCTTTTGAATTTTTAGAATTTTTAAAACCTACTGCAAATGTTGTTGTCCATGCATTTTTTTAAAATGTTGAGTACCCAAGCGTCTAAACATTTCCTGCTCTACCAAACCTTTCCTTCCTCTTGCTCCCTGCAGGACAGTGCGTCTGCTGCAGAGGACACGCAGAGCAGCGACCGCGCCGCCTGTAGACACGCAGAGGTGACCGAGTCAAACACCAGGCAGGGGAAGAGCAGGAAGCAGAAAGAAAAGGTGAATCCCTGAAGTCCCCATCAAAGAAACATTATCACATAAATGTTCTTTGGAGGGAAGAGCTCTTGTGAAAGTTCTGAGCAGGTGGAGTAGAGATGTGAGAGTGACTCACCTTTCCTGCTGTTGATGTTTCAGCCGTCGCTGTCCGACCCCCTCCGCCGCAGAGATACCCGGCACGGTGAAAGTTTTAACAAGAGGAAAGACAAACTGAGAGGAGCTGCATGCATCCCTCCTCACAACTACAAAGCCTACCAGCTGTACACACTGTACCGCAGCAAGGACGGAAAGATCATGCAGGTGAGATATGAGTCCTGGAATCTTTGTGTACTTTTTCAACCTTAGTTAACCTAATTAGTTTATGGTCCCAATTTTCTAGTTTTAAGCCTTCTTCAATACAACATGGTGTTCATTTAGTAAATGATAGTCCATTTATGAGTCCTAGCCATGTGCACTTCTGAACATTTCTAGATCATTTCTGGAGGACTGCCCATGAGTCCCATAAAAGAACAATGACGTAGTAGATGAAGCAACAAAGTCCGCTATACAAAGCTATAATGAGAATATTTTCCTTAAATCAATGCTATGTGGAGCTCAACATATTCAGTGTTGTGTTTCAGGCTCCTCTGAACGGCTGTCGCTGTGAACCTCTCATCAATAAACTGGAGAATCAGCTGGAGGCCACCAAGGAGGAGATGAAGACCGAGATCCACACAGTCCAAGACCTGATGAACAGCAAGATGGGACAGCTGGACCGCAAGAACAAGCACCAGGTAACACACACAGCAGGTAACACACACAGCAGGTAACACACACAGCAGGTAACACACACTGCAGGTAACACACACAGCAGGTAACACACACTGCAAGTAACACACACTGCAGGTAACACACACAGCAGGTAACACACACAGCAGGTAACACACTGCAGGTAACACACACAGCAGGTAACACACACTGCAGGTAACACACACAGATTCAAAACTGTCAGTGCAGTTCAGTGTTTCAGATTAAATCTTCTCAAAGAGACGGCACACAGCTGTTGATGTTGAGTGTCACTGCTGCATGACAAAATACAGACGTGGATAAATGCAGGAATGCATATCAACACAATCAGGTATGAAGGCCCAAAGGTAATTGCAGGAGAGGATCATGGGAAGTTAAAGAGGACAATGAGATGTTTTTCTACAGCTTACCGACCAACACTGGGTGCTGGGATGAGGCTTTGGCTACTATTCAAGAAAAATACTTTCAGTGTGTTTCAGTGTTTTTTCACCATGAACCAAACAAAGGCTTATCTTTGCTTTATTGTTTCTGCCCGCTCTCCTGATCCGTGTGCTTTTTTCTCACCGTCAGATCCGAGCTCTGGATAAGATGACGGTGGAGAGAGTGTCTGCAGAGAGGAGCGAGTGTGTGCAGAGGATTGAGCAGCGAGCTCTGCAGGAGAGGCAGGAGGCAGAGAAGAGACAGGTAACAACTAGCAGAACTCGACGTGGACACAGACTGCACTCCATGTTTACAACTTACTGCACTGTTGTCTATTACATCAGATATAACAAGTAAAGGTATGCAGTCTGTACTGCATGTATATTTTACCCCCCCTTCTGAACACAACCAGAAATGACTCCTTATCACGGGAAAGTAATAAAATAATAATGAATAAAATAAATACATATATGGATGAATGTTTGCTTACTCCATAAGTAACAACATCTTCTGTAGCAGGGCGACATTAGTTTGACTTGAAGTAATAAAGACTCCGATCTGTGTGTGGTGTTTGTGGCCTTTAAGCAGGCGTCCCTGGTCAGCGAGCTGAAGAGCTGGTGTCTGTCCAAACTGCAGAACATGGAGGTCCGCTTCACCGGAGACCCCGCCAGGCTGCAGCGCTCCTCCTCCGTGACCGAGGGCCTAAACGAGGCAGAGGGAGCCGGCCTCACCGTGCTGCCCCCCGGCTCACAGTGCCTGGAGCTCCACAGCAGCCCCGCCCACCCGGACTCCAGCTGGGGGGAGGCCAGCGTGGCAGAGAGCGGCGCCAACAACCACTACTTTGTGGTCCATGTGGAGAGTTCTCCAGGTAACAGCTGCAGTGAGACGCTCACAGAGAGTCCTCAGGTCTTTGTTGATTGTTAGTTTTGAGTTTTGATGCATGTTAACATGTTAGTCCGACTCAAATGATAGTTGAATAATGCAGATGGATTAACTCTTGCATGTATACACCACAGTCGGGCCCATACTGGACTAGGCGTTCTGAGTATACTCCACAGTCCCCGCGCCAGGCTTTGACCCCGAAGTCCTACTGCAAAAGTGTGTTGCATGAGTGTAGTCTCGTTGTCGTCTGCCTTCAGATATATCACCGTTAGCTAGAAGGATAACTTGCATCGCATTTGAACCAAAAGTGAAGTGTAGAGCTGTAGAGATGTAGAAAATGTACAAAGGGTTCATGTTTTAACCCTTTCCACAAACAAACCACCACATTGCCATCTGCTGACTTGCTAGCATAGAATGAATAGATTATCCGTCAGTGTGTGTAGAGTGGGACACATTACTCCAATTAAACGGCCTCATAGAGCTGGACTTAACTGTGTGTGCAAACATTTTAATAGTTCAGCTCTCATTTAAATTTAATTGACATTAAGACAAACAAATGTTACCACCATTCGAGTTATCAGGGAACAGTTTACATACGATACATATGACTTTAAGAGTAAATGAGAGAAATGAAACAAGCGCTGCACTGTTGTCAGGGTTTGTTTTGTGGCGAGAAAAGACGCTTTAAGTGAAACCCTGTGAGGATGATTTGTTCTTCAGGAGGATGTGATTAACATTTCATGAGTTCCTCCGTTGAGACGTTTTGGGAAAGAACCAATTCGCTGCTGGAGAAAAAACACAAAATCACTGAAAATGTGACTCCGTTTGCCAAGAAGGAAATTAAAGATGCAGAGTTATGCTGCTTTGAAAGCAGGAAGTAGACCGTGTAAAAATAAGCAGCCAATGACAGCCTTTCACCCGTCATCTGCATGTTATCATTTTTTTTAAATATCCCTATCATTACTATACAAATAAAAACCTTTAAGATTGTATAACGTCATTGACATGCTTTGTTCTGTCCTTCATTTAGAAGTTTAATGCTCATAATGTTCCATAAAATCAAGATGCTGCATCCGTGGCTCAGCAGCACTCAAAACAATCATAGCTGCTTTGGGGGAATGTTAATAGTGTTCTCCCTTAGAGCAGAATGATAAAGGATTCAGGTCTAATAATGGCAGTGTATGCATGTGGTGTACGGTGCATACTGCTGATATTAGCTACACAAGTACAGGTAGATCAGCCATGACGGATCTGTCTGTGTCACTTTAATACCATTTCAACTGCTTCTTTTGCACCACATCTGGTAATATGGACCAAGTCCCTACAGAATGGTAGGGGTAGCTCAGTCTGTAGGGACTTGGGTTAGAAACCAGAGGGTCGCCGGCTCAAGTCCTGGAAATTGGTCTGGTTCCTGTAGAGGTGCCAGCTCACTTCCTGTGCACTGCCAAATTACCCTTAAGCAAAGCACTGAGTCCTCAACTGCTCAGGAGCGCTCGCTGTGGGCTTCCCCCTCACTCTGAAACCTCTCCATTAGTGTATGTCCACAGGATCCTGTTTGTGCATGTGTGTGTATTTCGGCCTATTGGTGTGTAAAACAGAGTGTAAAAATGAATATCCCCTCGTCAGATTAGTAAAGGATATCTTCTTCTTCTTCTAACCCGTGTTTATATATTATAAACTACCTCTCCTGTAGCATCACAGACCTTGACAAACCAAATCTCATTTCTCTGTGTACTTGTTGTTTATGGTTGAAATGACAGTAAAGAAACCCGTGACTTGACTTGATGTAGTTTTTTAAGCATATATTGAAAACTACCAAACAGAGTGGATTTAAAGGGTCATTCTGGTATTTTTATTTTTAGACCTGTGTTTTATTTATATTTTGGGGTAAATGGACACAAAGCACAAAAAGTTTTGCTATTCTGGCTTCAAGACAGTTTGAGGCAAAGCATCTGATCAAAGTGTGTTCGGTAAAAGTAGTTTTTTGTCCCTGTCAGGATCAGATCGTTCTTCTAAGTGACAATTTCAAACTCTTAATCAAAGAAACGATCCCGACAGAGATAGACCTTTTTTTTTGAAAGAGGAAGATGATTTTTTTTTAATATCAGAAACAGCTGTTGCTTCACTCTCTGCTAAGCCACCAAAATCCATTTACAAAAACCCTACATTTGAGGTTGTAGGACATGGAGGGTTCCTTATCTAGCATCGTGCATGAAAAGGTTTTCTGTGTGTCTGTGTGTGCAATTGTGTAACTTTGGTATTTTACAGTTGAGCTGATTGTCTTACTCTGCTTCATTTAGTGTTTCAACAAACCAGCTATATGACCAAGGCAGTGATACACAAAATATCCTTGTAACATTAGTTTTTTTAAACTTCCAAATAGACTTAGTTTCTAAAGTACTGTAATTACTCTTAATCTTTAAGCAAATGGGCTCAGTGAATCTTACTTGTAAAATTCCCTGATGTAAATAAGTCTCAGTGAAGAAGTCTGAAGATGATTTCTTTAAACTATAAACTGTATCATCAGTCTCTCCAAACCACCAGACTGCATTGTCAAAAACAATAATGTCCCCTTGCAGAACAGGGGGAGTTGCTGGTCTACCTTTGACTCGCCTGGTTGTTAGTTTGTGTTCTTGTGTTTCTATGGTGTTACACTGGTTTAGTTCAGTTCATACATGATATTTCTGTAACGTAGAGGGATGCAATCAAGGTGCACAAAAAACCTATTAGTCATTTAGTCTCCAAAATATGTTTAAAAAGTAGGTCAGACGTTCTTCAATAATAACTCAGTCGTGCTCATTGAATCTCTTTTGTACATTTCACAGATGTGAATAAGACTCCCGGTGCAGAGGTCGCCTCTCCTGCATCAAAGACCCCGCTGTCTTCTGTCCAGGTGGTCCGACCTAAAGAGCGCTCAGTGATCTGTGCAGAGGCTCAGAGGAAGAACCCGGACCTGAAGGATGTGGACATGATGGAGAACCAGACGACAGGGAGAAGGATTCACAGAGCCAGCAGCCTGTCTCCGGCCACAGAGCGGCGCTGCAGCAGCAGGACTGAAGCCGGGGTCAGAGACAAGGAGCGAGGGCGGGACAAAGGGAAGCACCACAGGAAGCACTCCCAGGGCAGGACTAAGTCCAGGGGGGCTGCCGGGGTGCGGACTCTGGAGGTGTTTGGAGAGCAGCAGCCCGGCGAGCCCTCCTTTGCCCAGGAAAAGGACAACATGCACGCGTTGGAGGTGACACAGTACTTCTTCGAGGCGGTGTCGACGCAGATGGAGCGCTGGTACGAGAGGAAGGTGCAGGAGGCTCGCTGGCAGGCCAATCAGAGAGCGGAGGCTGACAGAGCCGCTCTGATCGAGAGGATCACCTACCTGGAGGACGAGCTGCGCATGCTGAGGACAAACAGACACGATGACTGCTAACACACGGCTCATATGATGTTACCATGGAAACTGGTAAACACCATGTGTGTAATGATATTCCCACATCCACTAGTTTTCCTTTTTCTTATCTACTGACAGTTTGGAAGCTCAAATTATAAAAAAATGTGAACCTGATATACAAGTTGTAAAAAGAAATAGAACAGAATATAACCATTTTTTGATTGATTGATTGATGACAAACTGAAAAGACTGGGGCCCCAGATAGCCGAGCTGTTATGTTGCGCACCGTATACCATGGCTACAGTCCTGGTCTAAGGTGCTGTGGGTTGGAATCTGACCCCGGCCCTTTCCTGCATGTCATCCCCAACTCTCTCCTCCCAACATTTCCTGTCCCTCTTTAGCCGTCCTATCCAATAAAAGCAAAAATAACGGTGATTGACAATGAAAAATGTAAATCTGGAGGGACATTTTTCAAGTTTAAGGACATATTCATTACCTATTAGCCACTCTTAAACAACAGCTCGTTAGTGTGCAAAGCTTACTTGGCTAAAGGAACCCTTTGTGAGTAATATGACAGGAAAGCCAGATATGAGCCAATGAGAGCCTGAGTTGAGAGTAGGTGCGTGCCTCTTCTATTCTGAACACGAGGATAAACTGCTTGAATCAATAACTAAAAATAAAAGGGATTCTGTCTTCAAACAGGAAGGACAGTAGCCTCAGCTTAAGACAGTACAACATGTCAAAATAAAAGCCTAACACAAACAGTTTTTTTAAATGCAGAATAATGGAATTTCAAACATGCGATTAATTATTGAAATTCAGCCATTAATCGCCATCAAAAACATGTAATCGTTTTGAGAGCCTTAAGGCTGTTGTCTTCTTTTGTGTGGTTCTGATTCTAGTGTTTGGTTTAGTTATGTATTCAGTGTTAGGGCACAGCTGTGAGCAACATATATGCTTATACCCCCCCCCCCCCAAAAAAAAAAAAAAAAAACTTTGCTTAACCAGGACTTATGGCCAGATGTCCCTCCAGATTTGTCCTTTTAGTTACTGGTGGAATCAGGAAATATTGACACCAACACAACTCGATGAAAGCATTTGAGCTTCCAAACCCAGACTTCACATCGGAGGATTATGGCCACAGAATGACAGCCAAAGACTGTACAAGCAGTGGACATAGCCACCATGCTGTCACTTACTGAAGCGTCTTAATGCCATCTTGTTTCTCGTAGCTTGGAGGGAGTGATTTGAAGAGATGACAAACCTGAAGAGGAGCGAGGGGTTGCACTTAGACAGGTGCATCACTACTTTAAATAACTGATATTAATTAGGATTCATATTTTTGCAGGTAAAACCATTCTTTGAGCTAAAAGAAGAAAATATCCTTTCGTTGTCTTTAGTTCTACCAATCACTGAGTCATTTTTCTGATTTCCCTGGTATCTCCTTAAAATCACAGGTAACCCCGCCCATAAGCACCCCCTGCTCTCTGGTCTCTTTAACTCTAAATGGGACCATAACTTACTGAACGAACATCCTGCTGTATTGAAACGGACTTGAAACTACAGATTGAGACAGTGATGTCATCAGGAAAATGTTTCCTGAAGGAAGAAATCAACTGCGGACATTTCATCATAGACATCTGTACAATCAGATGTCAGGAATCTTCCTACTCTTTTTTTATATTCAGTCAACAGATGCCTAAACAAAGCTCCATCTTAAAAACACCATCCTGTTGGTAGTCATGGTAACACTGCACAGGTGAATTGAGATGTGTACATACAGTTTTATAGTAATAAGGCAGCTCTCGTGCACTGTGTGTTGTAAATAAACCAGTAGACTGAAAGCTAGATATTGATCTCATGTGCCATTGAAAAGATGGACTCTGTGCGTCACAAGAATATTAACGACTCTTTGTTGTGTCAGCGTCTTTAACACTAACGAGTTTGAGATGATCTGAAGAAAGTGATTGCGGTCTGAATGGAGGACTAACAGTGTAATAAGCTTTGTGTTTATCAGTGCATGCTGGAATCAGACCTGTGACTTCAATGAACAACCCACTGCCTATTTATGACGGGCTGAAAGAACACAGTATGCACCACCACCACCACCACCACTACTACTACTACTATATATATATATATATATATATATATATATATGTATGTGTATATAGTGTTTCTTTTGATATAATGTGTATTTTGAGGCTGGAGTGTGCCCAAACTATATATGAAGACTTCTACAATGTGTCAGTTAAACAAGTGAGTAGGTGGATCCACACTAAAGATCCATATTGTTATGCTTTTATTCTTTATAACTTGTCATTCTTAGATGATTTTCTTGTTAATTCAGCAGATTTTGTGTATTCAATATGCTTCTTCTTCTCACCAGTACACTGTAGTGTGTTCATTTCATACACCCTGATGTTACACTGACCCACCCTGCAGAGGCTTTAACACTTAAGGAGTGTTGGGGTTTCCCTCCGGGTACTCCTGCCTCCTCCCACACTCCAAACACAGGCTCTTTAGGTTGATTGGTGACTCTACATTCTCAGTAGGTGTGAATGTGAGTGTGGCTGGTTGTCTCTATATGTCAGTCCTGTAATTGACTGGTGAACAGTCCAGGGTTTAACCCCCGCCTCTCACCCAATGAATGCTGGGATCGGCTCCAGCTTCCTGCGACCCTGAACAGGAAAAGCGATATAGATGATGGATGGATGTTTAAAAGTGAGGGAAATCTGCTTTTTCTTCATTTCTACTAATATGGACATTTTATAATAAAAATACAAAGACACGACTGTGAACACTGTGAAAGTTGATATCTATTTCTGTGGCACACTCCAGACTCTTTAGATTTGGATAAACAAGAAACTTTCAAACAGCGTCAAACTCTAAATGTCCTGTCAATTAAAGAACGTATCCTCCCTCAGACATTCATCCACACCAGGTTCCTGAGTGTTTTTTAAACTCTGCAGCGTATTGTAGCTGAACTCTGACGTCTTAAACTGTTGTTAACCGTCCCCTGAAAAACCCTCCTGTGACATTTTTGTAAATGTAAGGATCTGTTAACGGTTTCTGTTTTATAGCTTAAACTACAGCGGACACTTCAGCTTTAAAATGAGTTTGTTGAAAAAGAATCATCAGCAACTACTTCAGAGATCATTATTCCTCCCTTGCATGTTTCTCTAAAGTGATGGTTTGTGAATTTTCTGTATTCAGTTATGAAATCAGGAACATATTAAAGGTCACATATTACATAGAATACACTTCACCATGTTTTTCTAACACCAATATGTGTCCCTAGTCTGTCTCCAAAACCCCCAATTATGAGAAAAGTCCATCCTCTCCGTCTTCTGCCTGCTCCACTTTTCAGAAAATGTGTGCTCAAACAGGCTGTTTGGAGATGTTCCCTTCATGACATCACAAAGGCAGTAACCCCTCCCCCAGGTGGGTGACACTCCCACAGCTAGGTGTTTGTTCTGCCCTCTGAGTCTGCCTTCTCACTGTAAACAATCAGGCATGGTCCAAGAAAGCACAAGCCACATCCCCTTACAGAGAGGGCGTGGTCAGACACAGCTCATTTACATATTTAAAGGTACAGACACAGAAACAGCCTGTTCTGAGCAGGACTGAAATAGAGGGGTTTATAGACATGATCAAATACAGGATCAGAGTGGATTTAGAACAAGAAACTTCACACACGTTTGGAGGAGCTCTGAGATTTATTTAAACTGGTTAAAAAGGAGAATATGTGACCTTTAACTCAGTACTGAAAAAGAAGCATTAGTTGCAGCTCTCTTCAACACAAACTAACCCCTCTCCCGATCCTGAACAGCTAACTACATTTAACCTCTGCTGGTCTTTGTCTGCCTGTACATGATCGTTGTAACATAAAGCTGGATTGTGTTTGAAGCTGTTGTATGAAGAAAGCTCAGAGTTGTGTTGCAGTATTCTCGTCTGCTGTGTGTTTGGTGTAGTGACCGTCTGTTCAGCTCAACAAAATCTAACTGCAGAGCCACAGCTCCCATGACCTACGTTTTTTTAGACGTATGCATGGGCAGGTTTGTGGCATTATTTTAAATGTAGCTCTCTGAAGTTGTGTTTTTTTTTACTTTTACTACCTAACCAGGCAGGATATTATGTTAACCTTTGATGAACCTGCACAGCGGTCAGGATGCTGATGCCCAAAGTTGGTGCTCTGTGGCTCTGCAGTTTGATGTTAGTTGGTTAGTTTTTCATGAATAAATGTTGATATGAATAATGCACTCTGAAAACACATTTTGTATTAATTAAATGATCTTTCTACTTCTGTCTGTGATTTCATGACTTCCTGTTTAATACACACAACACATATGACACACAGCACAGTCAGAGGTGAGGCTCAGTTGGCCTTACAGGTTCATGAGTTCTTCTGAACACGATGAGCAGCAGCACAGACGGTTTTACAGAACGATGCCTCCGCATCAGTTCCATTAATCCGTCCTTCAGAGGGCGTCCAGGCAAAGACAGGTTTCAGAAGTTTCCCTGTTATTTCTTCCAGAGTTTCAATCAAACACTTGATGGTCTTCACAGAGTGCAGATCCAAAGTAGTCTTCAATCTGAAGCAGTGAACGAGAGTTAACTCCTGGCCAGCGCCAAAGACTTCTGCAGCTCCTCCAGGTGGTTGTTGGCTTGTGACACCATCATTCGGATGGCATCCTGAAAGAAGAGACAAGAGGGAAAAAACAAACGTGAAGATCAGAGCAGACGATGATCTACCTCATAAATTAACCCTGTGTATGAAGAGTGTTTGCACACGTTCTTCATACACAGAGATTTAGAACTGAGGGTTCATTTATGAGGTTTTTCTGGAGCCTTCACTGAAGCCCCTTTTCCACTAAGCCACTTCCAGAACTGGTTCAGACCCAGTGCCTAAGCTAGCACCAGTTCTTTGTGTTTTGAAAGCCAAAGAACTGGCTCAGGGCCAAAAAAGAAAAACAGTTCAAGAGTAGCACCAAGTCCTTGCTGGTCTAAGAGAAAGCACCGCTTACATCACAGGGACTGAGGGCAGGGTTATCGTGACCAAAACAGAAGCACGCAAAAATGTGTTATGACCACCTCAGCGACAGACCTGTTAATGTTTTTGAGCTCCAGAAACGTTGTCATCACATACCTGAGTTATGACCTGAATTATACTGTTTTAAAACAATTCCGTGAGTTGTATGCCACTAATGGCAGGGATGCATCTCTCTGCATAACACCGGTGTGCCAGCTGACCGGGGCCCTGAACTCTGCAACGGTGATGGACATGTTGGAAGCGATCTTGGAAGAGAACGTCCCTCTGCTACAGACGTCCTCTGTTACTAGTAAGTGTATTTTTTTAAAGTGTTTCAGAGTTCACATGGGCTTGAGTATCCCTGTTATAAGCTGTATCCCAGTTTGATCATATTGTGAACGCAATATGGGATATAGTGTTTACATGGACTCTCATTTTGAATCCACCTCACGCATCATCCTCAAGCTTTATGTCGCTTGTGACTGTATGTCTACAGTTTACATGCAGGAGAAACAGTCGGTCAGTTCTGTAACAGCCGAGGGTGATATCAGACAGACTGTTACTGACGAGAAAACGGGCATTTTCTGTTTGCATCAAACAATAGAGAAGAGGCCGCATTACATTTTAAGTTAAGAGTTGTATAGGTTTTGTTTGTTTGGAAAAAGCCACAGTTCAAAGATTTTTGGGTTTGACAATGCGTCATGCGTCATGCTATAGGCTTAGACTACCGAGGGAACTGGCACCTTAAGCTCCTCGCTCTCTCTCTCTCTCTCTGTGCATATACAGTACATCATATTACTGCATGTATCTATCTGTAAATCTCAGTCACTAACCACCTACTTTCCTGAGAGCTCTTGAGCTCTCTTGAGCTCTCTTAGGCTCCTCAAGATCGTTGGTTGACGGCCTGCCAGAACAACCCCTGATGTCAGCATGTGACTAACGCACATGCTGACATCGCATCTGATATATTGTTCAGCCATTTTGTAAAGCCACCAGACTCCCTGAACAAAAGAAGTTATTTTAGGTCACTGAACATGCAGGTTGCTTGTTTACCCCAGCTTGTTCTGGTGTTAGATACTTTTGTGTTTTACATTTTAAGTTTAGATAAAACATATTATTTGTGAAACACACAATTTCAAAAATAAACTACCTGATCAAGGTAGCAGTAGATCATCAACTCATGTGTTCTCAAAGATAAGATAAATGTCAATGGATTCTGGTGGCTTCATGAGAGGGATGTGTCCCGTCTCTCACCATCAACATCATCTGTTCACTTAAACAGAGCCTACAGAGCAGTTCTATTATTATAAATGTAAAGGCGAACACGTTCAGACTCTCTCTTTACCGGGTTGGTAGCGCTCTTATTCCTCTTGAACTCGTCTCTGGCCCAGTCTCGGAGGTACTTCCTGTCTCCCTCACTTGGAACCTGCCGGATGGTCCTCAGCATGTTTCTGTAAATCCCCAGGATCCTCTGTCTCTGTAAAAACTGACAGAATACATTGTTTACTATCACAGCACATTATCTTTAGTGCTATTTTATTTTATTAATCCAGAGGGAAATTGAGACTTCCTTCCATTATTGACTTTGTGAGATATGCTATTCGCACACGCACACACGCGCACACACACACACACACACACACACACACACACACACACACACACACACACACACACACACACACACACACACACACACACACACACACACACACACACACACACAATGAAGCAGCAGTAGCTACTTGGGGTTCAGTAGGACATGTGGTTGCAGGATTTGGGTATTGAACCCCCCACCTACTGGTTCAGAGACATCTGACTTTACCACTGACCACAGCCGTTTAGTGACCCTCCTCCCTGGTGTCAGAGGCCTAAACCCTCCATGTAGGGTGTGATGAGGGGTTTTGTTACCTTGCTAAAGGGTCTGTTGGCACTTGTCCATTTCCAGAAACTAGCCCAATTTCCAAACTTTGGTCCAAAACCCTGACTTGAACCTGCGACCCTCCAGTCCCTGCAAACTGAGCTGCTGATGTCATTTCATCATGTCCAAAATTAGTATAAGCAACACCCATTAACCCAATCTCCAACCCATTTCATTTGATTACATTAGTTATGCATCTGTTACAGTACATTTATCAGAGTGCAAAATCCACGCAGGAAATGTCTGGTTTCATTTCAGCTTAAGAAAACCCTCCATCACGGTATACTTAATCTATTCCACCTCAAAAATCACATTTCTGCTTTATTGGGACACCTCTTAACACGGTTACTCTTTTAACCATAACACCGGCAGCCCATTTGACTGACAGCGCAACAGCTACTAAGCTATCACAGCTGGCTGCTTTATAAGTATAGTCCGTGAATCGTTCCAATTCTTACTAATAATGTGAATTTTCTTCAACAGGTGTGAGTATTTACCTGTTTTAAAGAAAGCGCTGCGGTTGGTAACCTTGAAATCGTCATCTCTGTCAGATTGTTGTTACAACTTGTGTGACAGCGAACTGTCAGACCCGGATGTTGTGATGACGTTGTATCCGCTGAGCAGAGTGTTGTCTCCCCCTGGTGGAGCGGAGGACAGCAGGCTGCACAGAAACCAGCCAAACGCAACACAGGAGCTGAAAGTCTTTCTCTCTGTATTACACATTCCTGATTTTAAATTAATATAGCCTATCATAAAAGGGGATGTTTTTTTTCTACTTATTGCAGATAGGCCTACATTTTAATGTAGACAAAGGTAGACAAATGTTGAATCAGCATATAGTACAACTTATACTACAATGGTAATGCTATAAGTAAATTCTTGCTGATAGTTCCCTTGCTTGAATATCCATGAGGCTATAATACTGTACTTTTTCAGCTGGTTAAAGACCCCATGGACCTCGATATAATTACTGCGTTCATTTTTAACTTGTATGTTCTTGCACAGATAGTTAAATCCTACAGATTGTCTCAAACGGTGTATTGCTCTCACTACTGAATGAAGAATGGATTCAAGAAGCTTTTCCAATAAATTAACTTGGATGGACATGGTGCCATCTTGTGGTGAGAACAGTAAATAACAACATTTAAACCCGCTGGACTTGTTTTTTAAGTGGTCATCTTTTTCGGTGCTTATTAATTTGATATTTTCCTTTCTTTCATCTATTTGCTCTTAATATTTTTATCCATCACTAACCTTCATGTATTGCTTGTATTTACTTTGCAGTAATGACTGGAAGTTGTAAGAAAAGTAGAAATATTCTGGGGGGAAATTATTATATTTTTTACATGAAAACATTATGTAAAAAAAGTGAAATAGAAACTGGGGAGAAATTAAATGAAAGAAAATGAAATGATATAATGATCATATTTAGTTGATTGTGTGCTGATGTCGTGGGCAGAGACTATCAGTTGTTTAAGTCATCTGATTCTTCTGAAAGTTTATTTTGTATTCTGTAATTATTATTTTATTTAACCAAACAAGCACTTTTTTCTAAATCAAAACAACAACTACAAAATGTTTTTCATGCCTCTGAAGTGTCCACCTTGTATCCTGTGATTGGTTCATGTGATCAACCTTCATGCAGGTGAAAAAGTTGATTGTTTAAAACTGGAATCTTCTCTGACTCAGATTATTTATAACAGTTTCCATCCAGAAACAAATCATTTGACATGTTGGATGATTCCTGTTGGAAACCTCTCACTGATGTTTGTTTAGATTGCTTCTCTCTCTGCGTCTCCTCCTCTGCAGGCTTTTCCGCTCATTCAGCACTAAATGATTGGATGTTTGATGCAGAGTGACAGATAGAGTGGGTAGAGTCAGTTGTCTATAAAGCGGAAGATTGGGGGTTCGATCTCCAGCTAATGTAGCAACATGTCCGATGTGTCCTTGGGCAAAACACTAAACCACAAGTTGTTCCGTAAACTCATGAACACCAGCAGGTGTCAGCAGACGGACACATCAGAGGGTCAGTGAGTACATCCGCTGAGCTGATCTCCTCTGACCCCTCGGTGACCTTCTGTCCACATGCTTCATGAGTTGAGCTTCAGTGAACATTTATGTTTTATACACGCTGTAGCTGTACATACAAATCCATGTATTGTGACGTAGTTTCCACACTGTCAGTCAGTAGGATAAAACGACTTAGTGATCATCATAATAACAGGTGGAGTCTTCTTTTACTTTTTGTTATTTTTAAAGCTGGTCTCTGATGTTTACGGTCTATTTGATTTTTCTCTGACCGTCCACTGACTCCTGTCGATGACTTTTGAACAAACCTTCAGTCAAAACGATTGATAATTGATCGATGAAGGGGTAAATAAAACAGACAAACTTAAACATGGGGGCCACACTACAAAAACTCAAACTGTAGCAGTGTATTTGTCTCATTTCTGTTCAGAAAGATGTAAAGATGCGGCGCAATTCTTTCAATTCACTTGACTCCCCACAGTTTGCTGAGTCACGTCACAATGTTTGGGTTTGGTGACCAAAGCTGGCATCGTACAGAACACTAGTGTTGTAGTCAAGACCACACTAAGCAAGAGCAGGACATACCCAAGACCAGAGTGCTCCAAGACCAAGACAAGACCGAGACATTCAGGGGTCGAGATTGAGTCCAAGACCAAGACCAAGACCAAGACCAAGACCACCAAGACCGAGACCGAGACCGAGACCAAGACCAAGACCAAGACAAAGACCAAGACCATAAAGTTCACTGAAAAGTGTGCAGCAGGCGTGTCACTCACTTAGGCTGTACCAACAGGAAGTTTGCTGACATAACCAGGGGATAACAATCTAACTACAAATTCATTAAAGTTATTTTTTCTTTTAAAAAGGGGTGTTTTTCTTCTAATCACAGTGATGATTTTGAAAAATAACATATCAGTGGTGGTCTTGACCGGTCTTGATTTAAAATCCAGAGTCCACTGAGTCTGAGACCGAGACAAGGCTGAGTAAAAATGCTTTCGATTCCGAGACGAGACATTTAAAACGTTGTCTTGAGACCCGATTTAGAGTACTACACTACCACAAACGTCACCTGCCTCCATCAGCCAATAGAAAAATTCAGTTGCAGTAGCTGTGTTTCAACCTGTACGGTGCAATCGCTATGTAGGTTTCTAACACAAATGTAGAATTTAAATACTTTGTACTCAAATGTCCTGGTTTGGACCCTAATTGATCAAAACACTACTTTTCCAATGCCTTTAAGACTCAAAAACACTCACAGTTTGGATTTAAGAGGAGGTCCACTCGCTGGCATTTCTACACTTGAATTGCGTCTCATGTTCTTTGAGGACAAAACAGTCTAACACAGAGAATGTAACTTTGTATTTATAAGCCAGTCTCTGCTGCTTCTTATATCCTTTAAATCATCAAACTTCTTTTTATTGAAACAGCAAAGTGTGACTCGACTAATGACCAAATTAAAGAAACCAACCTCATGAAGAAAAGGACATTAAGGGAAGTTCAGTAACGACTAAAGTACTGAGCCAGCACATCAAGCTGTGATCGGTCCGCAGGCCAGAACAGAAGCCGTTTTCAGAGCGAGTGAGGACAGAGAACGCGGACGTCATCAAAGCTCAGAGGCCACGGGAGGAAGTGTCTCTGCAGAGCTGAGCAGCAGTGGGTCTGGATTTTTCTTCAAAGCGGCTCGTTCTCAGATCTGGCAGTTTGTCTTCCTCACATACAAACCCCAGCTGTGAGCAGAGCGGACTCTTGGACCGGACCCAGAATTGAAGTGTCATCCTGTTAAATAATGTCAGGCTTCTTCTCAGCGTGCTCCATTAGCTTCATCATTTGTCTGAGACACTGCGAGGAACATCTGAGCCGAACAGCTGGGTATGAGAGTGTTTGAGCATGCTCAGAAATATGCAAAGATGTTACAGTGCTTTTATCTTTATATCTGCAGATTGGTTACAGCTTAAAGAAAACTTTTTCCATGTTTCATGTCGACCTCCCACAGTCTTGATTGTTAATGTATCAACTGAACTGCCAGTACAGTTTTTCACTATTGCAGAAACACAGTACATGAAAGTCGGGCCCTGTTTGTCAAAACTCCACAAACACACAAACACACAAACACACAAACACACAAAAATCAAAAACATGAAATGAAAGACACAACAACTTAAATCTCCTGCAAAACCAAACACTGCTTTCAAAACTATATAAACTCTCCTTAAAATGAATCTTTTACTTCAAAACTGTAAGACGGTAGCTCCAGAGAAGATTGGTCAGTGAGGACGTCGCTGGTGATTTCTGTGTGATCTGATTGGTTACATGTGTCATCAATCAGTCATTATACATGTGGCCAGTTAAAATGTTATCTGCAGATAGTGTACAAAAGAAGCCGGTGTAGATTTTACTCTTTGTTAAATTATTTATAAAGACCCAAAATTAATCCATCTAGTTTAAAGGGTCAGATCAGTGTGGGTAGTTTTGTCTTCACTCATGGAGCTTAGCGTACGTTCAAGCAGGAAGACTGGTTATATTACTACCCTACCCCTCTGAGTGCATGAAGTCATCATGACATCGCCAAAGACATTGCAAATGTATCTACTGTTATATGAATAATTGTAAACTCTTACTTAAGTCTCTCCTGATTGAAATGCACAAAGGGGAGAGTTGGAGACATGTCGTCCATCTTTATTTGCGGTGAGTGGAAGACCAGCAGGTAGACACAGCCAGTCCTGTGTTCAGTGAGGTAAAATCGTTGTTTTTGTCAATGGAGTCAGGTGGCTTTGAAGTGAATGATATAAAAAGTGTTTCTGGGGGACGTCGGTGGGCTAGTGGTTAGTTTGCGCAGCCCTTGTACAGAGGCTGTTGTCCTCAGAGCTGGCTGCCTGGGTTTGAGTATTGTATTTGAAACAATCATTTAATCGGGTTCTTTTGCCCCTAAAGGTTCGGTTGCAGCTGTTACAATAAGTTTCACTGCTGCAGGCTGAAAAAATCTATACTGGCGCAATTCAAAATACAACATTAGTCTTCATTTATGAACCAGGACGGCTCCTCAGATCCTCTGGTTCTTCTCTTTTTCTGTTCCACAGAGAGCAGGATGAAATCGTTTGCTGATGCTGCGTTCAGGTGTGTTCAAAAGAGAGCTGAGAATATCAATTGTTTTCACTATCATCAATTCATAAAGCTTTAAAGTGAACACTTGAGTGTTTAGATGATGGTTTTTAGTATTTACGTTTATTTCTCATTGTGACATTATCTAAATGTATCAACACTTGATCATATTATAATTTTTGCGGTTGTTTGAGAGTTAGGCTGAGACAGGATATCCAGCATGGCGGCTGCTGCTGATGAGCCTCCGGAGCCCGCTGCAGTAACAGATGGGTGATGTCACTCAGGCTTCATCCATTTATATTTACAGTCTATGGTGGACACTTGATCGAACTGCAAATTTTTGCACTTCAGCATTGACATTTTTCAACACTGGAGGTTTCTCTTTGATCAAGCCTTGAATCACCTTAAAACTTTGATTGTGTAGCCAGCATTATTATCTAAATCATTTTTTAACATCAGGTCTTTTTTTCTATCACTTATCCGCTCACTAGTGAAGCACCTGAGTCTGAAAGATGCTATATCAATCAAGTTTGATTGATTAAAAAACAAATTGTTAATCAACAACAGCTCAACCCATCCCAGTATTGTTATTTATGATATACTCTATTTACACCACGTACAGATTATAAAAACCTTTCCCTCGTGTTCTGTAGATATTTCTAAATATGGGAAAGCAATTTCGAGATAAGTCCATCCCACAGTTTCCTTGTTGATGACGGTCTGGATCATAGTATTTAAATAGAGTGTTCTTTCCCTCCTGTAACCCAGACATTAGTTCATGTCTACTGAACAGATACATAAAAACAGAAAGAGCCCGAAAACCCCACATCTGGGTCACTCTCAGTTCATATCAGATCCTTTTACTTCCTGTTAAATCCGACCAAACTCCCCAGAGCCGCCAGCTTTACACGCACACACACACACACACACACACACACACACACACACACACACACACACACACACACGCGCACACACAAATGCACGCGCACACACACACACATGCACACACAAACACTTGGATTTATGAAACCATTTATATTGTGCATCCTTTTTTTGAGCTCTTTTCAAAGAAATTTGTGTAAATGCTTATTTAGGTTTCCCAGACACAACATGTTACGATCCTCAGCACAGTCGTCCTTTCAGGACAGGAAGTCCTAAAGAATCAGCCGGCGGCTCCAAACAGCCAAAAATAAGAGAGCGTGAGTCTGTGTGTTACTTTCAGCGGCTGCATTAATAAACATCAGAGATGACATGAGTGTGGGATCCTTCCTTCCTGCTCTGCTGTGGTTCTAAGTGGTGGTAGCACGGGCAAATCCGACGTGGTTTGTCTATTTGGGGATTAGAAGTGCCCGGAGTGCTCTGAAAAATCAGGATTAAAGACGGATGTGCGTCACACGGGAAGATTGTGTCTGATACATTATTCTTGGAAGTTATGAATGTTTTCAGTGGAGCTACTTCTTAGCAATCGCCGAACACATAAACCTTGAATCCATGTGTTGTTTTTTGAAAGGAGTAAACCAGGAAGCAGAAACATGTGTGAAAGAAAGACTTTATTTATGAAATTTGCTCTGAAAGCATTACATTCTGAACATTTCCTGGAGTAGAAGGTAGAAGTGATGTTTGATTGGAAGCTGACGGATCTGAGAGCGTGCTCGTCTTCTCTTGTTCAGAGAAACCATCCGTTTGTCTGATTCATCCCAACAATGATATGAAACACTGTGAGAAGAAGTGACATTGAGACTTGAAATATTTGCTGAAATAAGTCCACAGTCCATTGTTGTTGTCTAAAAGGATTTTTAGTTCACGCTGAGACCTCGGCTTTATGAGGATTTCACATTTTCCAGAATGAGCTTTCTCATATCTGTGCTGCTTGCATGTTAGCAGGGGGAAATAGCTAGCCTTTAGTCTGGTTACAGACCCTGAATCACCTCAGATTAGTCAAATAGGGTGATTCATGGTCGGTCACTAATACCTCCTAACATTCAACCAATCAGAGCTTGGAGGGTTGAAAAAGAATTAGGGGAACCTTCTTGTACGTCATAACAATCCAGCTACATAACTCACCAATATAATCACAGACAGTCTAAGGATGGATACGGTACTACTCTGTGATTGCTTTGGATAAAATTGATTAAAGTGACCCCCCCCCACACACACACACACACACACACACACACACACACACACACACACACACACACACACACACACACACACACACACACACACACACACACACACACACACACACACACACACACACACACACACACACACAGACATCATGTCCCACTTAAAGAATAACATGATATAAAATGAACAGCCTCATGTTATTGTCAGTGCATGTTTAAAACTAGAGCCCGACCGATAAATCGGCCAGCCGATAATATCGGCCGATATTATCATATCTAGTGACTATTGGTATCACCTAATTTTATCACAGATACGCACCGATATTACTAGATTTATTCACCAGTCAAGCATTTTATTTGAGTATCATAGTATTACACTAGCAGGTATCTTTACCCAGCAGAGGGCGCTATATGGATTACAACAAGCATCATCACTCTCCAGTGTTTCGAGCAGTGATGCTCGTACATGTGCAGTTATTTTCCAGTTGAGTGACCATCTTGTATTTATTACATATTAGTGTTAGTGTCTTCATTTGAGGGATCAACACAATCAATTTGTGTATTTATACGTATCAATCTATCTCAACAGATCAAACTTAGATCATAGAAAGATATCGGCCAATTTATTGGTTTTGGATTTTTGATATCGGCCCCAAAAATTATCAGTCGGGCCCTATTTAAAACTTGAAAAATAAGATGTGAAAAACAACTTGATCTAATTTAGTGTTTTGTTTTTTAACCATGCTAGAGCTAGAATAGCCATTTACCCCTGCTTCATAAGTAACACCATGTCATCTGTTCCAGCTCCATCCAGTGCATGCACAGACATGTTGATCGAAGCCGTCTCATCAAACAACAAATTCCCCAATATGTGGACATTTCCTTTAAACATGGAGATTCTGTTGTTTCAGCCTCATACATTGTGGGACTGTGGAGTGAAACTGAAGCACTTGTCATCACAGCATGTCCAGCCTCGGAGTAGCTTTTACGCTAACTATTTACTGACGTGATTAAATGCTAAGCTGGATGAAACACAGCTTAGAAATCCCAAATATATACTTTGCAGTCACTCGTTGTACTCAAACAGCAGCGAGAAAAAAAAAGAACAAACAATAAAAGCACAGCCATCAGACCATGTTGGAGTATAAAAAAATGTTCACTTAAGGCGGTTACATCACTGATAAAGCTCTCCGTGTTTTTTGAAAGTCCTTTCTATTAAATATACAACAAGAAAGAATTAGTATTGCACGTCTGCAGCATGCAACAAGCAGTTCTGTACAAGCCCTGTGTCGTGCTTCTTTGCCAACTTAAGGTATAATGGCACATAGATCTATTGCTGCACTAAAAATAAATAATTCATGTTAACTAAAAGGACGCCAGTGAATGAAACAGGCCCATAAATACTGTAGATAGAGACTTTGTTCAGTTACGGAGGTGTTTGCTGCTCTTAAGCCCATAAGATGCCGCTCAGTCCTGACTTCACGGGTTGATCCAGTCTGGTTAATGCCAGCAGCATTTACTGTCACTTAAATGGGAAATGTTGTCAGTGTAGTCAGAGTGTTGTCAATGGAAGAAAGCTTGGTATTTAGCTCACTTATTGCCTCATTAGCCATCTGCTCTGGACACTTTCTGCTCCAAAGCTGCAAAAGTCACAGAGGCTAAGGCAGCCAAGTTATTTATGCTGGTATTTCTCTGACAGTCTGATCAGAAAGATGGAGTACTTCAGAGGGGAGAAGAGTGGTGTTATAGGGAAAGTCTCGAAAGGGGGCTGATTGCACAAAGATTTGACTGTGGCTCAGAACTACGAGTCCAACATCCTCTAATAGACGGTTAAGTTCTGCAGTTGTTCAAAGCTTTTTCTTGACAATCTCGGACAGAAACACGTCAGACTGCGTGAACTAAGGGGAATATTTGGACACTAAAGAGACAGATGTTTGTCTCAGGACATGGTTGAAACCAAAACAGATCTAAAAAAAGAGTTAACAATTTAAAAAAAAAGGTTTCCAGAAAACAGGCTCACGTTGCTCTTCGTATGCCAAGGTCAGAACCATACAAGGACAGTATGCCCCCCCCCCCCCCCCCATTTTGTTGCCGTCAAAATGGTAATGGTTTTCATTGATAAAATTCTACCAGAATAGGCAACAGATCTTTAGGGCGCCCCCTAGGGGTGTCTGGACCCCAGGTTGAGATCCAATGCTCCATAACATTGCTTCTTATTAATATAGACAGATATCTGCATATGAATGCAGAACCTGCAGACAATGAACAGATATTTGGGTTGAAAGAGTTGTTATAAATGTTTATTACAAGGCTGGTTTGAATACTTGATTCTGATTGGCCAATTTGCTAGCTAAGCAGCACACAATCTGGCCGCTAATATTTTGATGGCGGACTGAAGTTTTATTTCATTACATCAGAAATTATCAAAAATTTGGAATCTTTGGTGTTATTCTCTAATAGTGTGTGTAATGGGCACTGGACAGTCGGTATTAATATTTGTGATCTTGATTATCAGTGGATCTCAAAGTTATGTTTCCTGCCCCCTCAAGATAGAACCATGCCCCCTTTGCACCTGACCACACCTCATTCTAGGACAAACACACCCCTGAATGCTCACTGTAGCGCAAGTTCATTTGTGCTGGCAAACAATAGAGCCCTACAACTTGTGCAACCAGCCCCAAGAGGTCATTTAATATGACTGTGGGGGATCCGAGCTTGTGATATGACTGTAAAGGAAAAGGAAGCTGCATATGTGGCCCAGTCCAGCGCTGACCTCTGAGTCAGTTTGAGATATTCAGCCAGGCGTCTCTGATATTCCAGTTGAGGCTGAACCACACAGGCTCAGCAGTACACACACCAGTAGATCAGGTTAAACAGGATGTAGGATCCAGGGAAGATCATGCGAGAGTAAGTGTCGATAGCATGGGTGTTCTGGATGATCCTGAAGCCACGGATCCCCTTCTTCTGCTTGTTCCCTGTGGGCTCATTGTCCAGGGAGAGATGCACCACCATCCGCTCCTGTTTTTCTGAAGCATCCTCTGCTGCCATGGAGGCCCTCGTGTACCCGGCCAGGCTGTTTGCGTCCGCCTCGCTGTACGTCCCGTCCAGCATCATGGTCCTGGCGTGGGACATGCCGCAGGTGCAGGGGAGTGTCTGCGACTGGAAAAGAAGGTAGTAAAGAATGGAAGGTTGATTACAGAGTTGAAAACAGTATTTGGAGACACATGCTCTTTCTGAAATGGTCAATGTACCTGCTCCCTGGCTTTTTCTCTGAGCCTGCGGTCTTTTCCGTCTCTCATGGTTGTCAGGTAGTTGACGGCAGCGTATTCAAGCACAGACAGGAAGACAAAGACGAAACTGACCCACAGGTATATGTCCACAGCTTTGATGTAGGAGACTCTGGGCATGGAGGCGTTCACTCCAGTGATGATGGTGGACATGGTGAGCACCGTGGTTATACCTGAAGCACAGAGAACAGACTCAGATTCCTGCGTAATTCGGTGAATATTCCTAATGACATCATCTCTGAGATCTCAGAGTTCAGTACACAAAAGACTCCTGAACTTGTAGAACAAAATAACTAGAAACTTGATGAACTGCTAGTTTTTTCAAGAGTGGTTAAGAAACTGTTCAACAACTGCCAAGGCTATGCTAACCAAATCCTGACTCTGCCTCTATTGACTACTTAGCTAGCTATCAAAAATTATTGAAATGTCCCAAAATGTTGGGCTGTCTGTTTCATTCTCTCCGAGGGCACACTCAAACTAGGCAAAGTTGTCCAGTACAGTGCTTGAGCACTATTGTCCCCTCTCCCCATTCCCCAGCTGGCCTGCACTCACACTGCTCCAGGACTAACTGGGCCTGAGCATGGTTACCTCTTGTAGCTACATTACGTCGTAGAACAACCATGCATGGCTTCATGTTATTTTTGAAGTGTGTTCAGTTTACAAGACAGGTGGACTCCAGAAAAAAAAGAAAAGAAAAAGAAAAACGGAAGCGCAGTCGAGTACACGTCCGAACATTGGAGAACAACACAGAGAACATGACCGCTACTTTACTGACTTTGTGGCTTATTTTGAGAAATTTTAGTCAGATACAGCCAGGACACTCCATGATGGGGATTTCTCCATGACGTAGGCTGTCCACGTTGTGTGCCCATGCTTGTGCATGAACTTATTTGCACAGATCGAAGCGCTCATACTAGTCAACCGAACTGGACTTTAGGGGTAAAATGTGCTTATGCACAGTAAGGATTTGCTAGTGTCAGTGCGCCCTCACACTAAGCCCATATGTCCTTTAACATGCCCCAACATGATTGTCCCCACCCTTCCCATTCCCCCGCTGGCCTGCACTCAAATTTTCCTAGGCCCAACCAGGCCTGAGCACAGTTACCTCTTGTAAGTACATCATCACGTCATAATAAGACAAAGGCACAGCTTTACATCATCATAAAGCATCTTTAGTTTAAGAAAAGTGCGGTCTCAGAGTCAGCACATTTGAGAACAACACAAAACATGACTTCAGCTTTACTGACTGTGTGGCTTATTTTGAGTCATTTTAGTCTAATACTCCCCGATTTTCTTGTTTATGCAAGGCGGTGTTTATACATCTGCCTGTGCAGAGTATTACTATTATCTGTTGTCTGTACTTCGCTATGTTTATGTTTTTTATTTACCAGCTGCTCCAAACCATTGCCCCATGCAAGGCGGATTAATAAAGTTGTTTGAATTGAATTGAGCCACTGCACCGTGCCAAAGCACACCTCTTCCACCCATGTCAGGACCAAGGAAGTCTTCCATCCTTGAGCAAAGTACAGATCTCTCACACTAGTCAGCAGACTGGACTTCAGGGGTCAGGCGTGCTTGGTTCACGGTACAGATTGCCTAGTGTAACAGCCCCTTCAGTGTCTTTTTGTGCTAACTGGTTCTGCTTTAAATACACATCATATATTGACAGGTAGCGTTTTTATTGTGTAACTATGAGTTCAAGTTCTGACCTAATGAGACTCTGGCAGGGACGGCCCTGCGGTCGATCCAGAAGGACACCCAGGACAACATGACCATCAGCGTGGCGGGGAAGTAGGTCTGCAGCAGGAAGAAGAAGATGTGACGCCGCAGGGTGAAGTTGATGTACAGACGGTTGTACCAGCCTGGAGACAGAGAAGAAATGTTCAGCCTGTGTTTGCAAAATTGTTTTACAGTACACGTGGGAAATAAAACAGAGGGATTACGAGCTGAGATGACACAGAACCAGGTAAAGTTATCAATTTATCTGAGCAGGAAAGACAGAAATCTGGAGGGCATTTTAAACATAACAAAGCAAACAGTGAGGCAGTTAATGACAGAAGAATAATGTGAGGGAAAGTATTAAAAAAGCCCAAAAGGAGTGTTTTTCATATCATTATTCTAGTTTCAATGACGGACACATTTCTCAGAGGAACACCTTTTCTCCAGGTACAGTTCTAATCGAATTATCTAACTGAAAGTACCCACGGCGTCCTTGAGTGGCATTGTCAGAGTGCTCAAGCATTGTGTTTAAAACTAGGACAGTGCTTCTGCAAAGACGAGCTGCTTCTGATGTCAGATTATTGTTCTTTTTAAAAGCCTTTAAACCGTGTTATGTTGTGATAAGGTTAAGGTTGTCACTGCTTTGAAATCCCCTCTATAATGGCGCCATTTTGTTTTGTAATTATCAACATGTAGGTTTTTCTTTTAAGATTTTTTTTGGGCTTTTTGTGCCTTTAATGGAGAGCTAGGACAGTGGATTGAGTTGGAAATCAGGGAGAGAGAGTGGGGAATGACATGCGGGAAAGGAGCCACAGGTGGGATTTGAACCTTGGCCGCCCGCTTGGAGGACCACAGCCTCCCTGCATGGGGGCGCGCTAGCCACTGCGCCACCAGCGCCCGAACATGTAGGTTTAAATGTTTGTACCAACTCGTTTGCTGATGAGTCAAATAAAAGTAATAAAGTTTAGGGAAATGTCTGATGGATTTCTGTTTAATAATTATTCCAAATACAAATGGTGGAAGGATGAACCATCAAAACTGCTCTTTGAGTCCTATGTCATAACCCATCCCTTCACTGAAAGTATTTCAGCTGGTGTCATCACTAAAACGTTTGCAGTCTCTACTTCTCAGTTGATTTATTCCTTCAGTAAATATTTTCAGTTTATGGTCTCAATCTCTAGTTTGAAGTCTTCTTCATTACAGTATGATGTTCCTTTTGTTCATTATGCTCCTATTTAGAGTCCAATAGTCAATAAAGTAGGGTTTGTTACAGGGTGGGCTACCTATGATTGACAAGACGCTATAATGGAAACTTGAAAAGTGTCTAAAATCCTGTTAGTATGGAAGTAGTTTTACCTTCTGATGATTTGTAATAAGTGCAGAGGTTGTGTTTTTTATACCATGCAAATAGATTTCTATGATTTATAAAAGTGATGATTCCATGTTTCAGCACACACAGAGGTCCTTTGATAATAGATATCCAGTCCGAATTGTCTCAGTAATCTAGGGCGGTCTGTTTTTTTTTTACTGGTCGAGAATGATGGAGGTTTTGATGGATACTGTTAACAAGTTTTGACAGTTTTTTAAAAGCATATTCTGTTGGTTGGTTTGAATAAACAGGAAGAGCAAACAGATTTCCATCCGAAGAACCAGATTCTGAAGAGTGATGACAGAAAGATTTTCTATCTTTCAACAGGCTCAAATTAAAGGTCACATATTTTGCAAAATACACTTCACCATGTTTTCCTAAAACTAATATGTGTCTCTAGTCTGTCTACAAACCCCCCAATTATGAGAAAAGTCCATCCTCTCTGTCTTTTGCCTGCTCCACTTTTCAAATAATGTGTGCTCAAACAGGCCGTTTGGAGATTTTCCCTTCATGACATCACAAAGGGCAGTAGCCCCTCCCCTGGTGGGTGACACTCCCACAGCTAGGTGTTTGTTCTGCCCTCTGAGTCTGCCTTCTCACTGTAAACAATAGGACATGGAGCAAAAAAGCCTGAGCCACATCCACTTCCAGAGAGGGGGCGTGGTCAGACACAGCTCATTTACATTTAAAGGTACAGACACAGAAACAGCCTGTTCAGAGCAGGGCTGAAATAGAGGGGTTTATAGACATGATCAAATACAGGATCAGAGTGGATTTAGAACAAGGAACTTCACACACATGTTTTAATGAGCTCTGAGACTTATTTAAAACGGTATAAAAGGAGGATACATGTGACTTTTAAAGCCTATATAGTCCTACTTTCCAATCAATTTCACTAGATATTGACAATAGAGCAGAAAAAGCCACTCAATGCAATCTGCTCTATTGCATTGTTATTTATGTAGTTTATATGACCTAAAATCAGCCATCTTGTCTCAGCCTAAACTTAACTAAAAGGTTATTGTAGTTGGCTGTAATCGCTGTCATGTAAACGTGGCCTATAATTTCGGTCAACCAAGTATCAGCCAAAAAAGGGGAGCTGACAACATGCCTGCATTCAGACCATCAGAGTGTTTAGCACCAGGCTGTAAACCTGCGTATTCCTGCAGCGAAAAACAATATTTTATACAGGATGTCCAGAGGAACTGCAGTGTTCTTCTCTTTCACATTGGCCTAATTGTTCAACACCGGAAGTTGCTGCTTGGGAAATACTATTGCATTATTATGCTTTATTCTGCATGTGGGTTGTGCTAAAACACACCTTGAGGTGTCTGCTGTTTACGGAAGAGGATTAGGGTCACTGGAAAAAAACATTTTTGGTTCTGACTTTTTTTTTCTTCGTTCTGACTTTAATCTCAGAATTCTGATTTTTTTTTCTGGATTCTGAGATTAAAGTCAGAATCCTAAAAAAAAAGTCAGAACCAAAAAAACTTTTTTCAGTGGCCCAATCCTCTTCCGTAGCTGTTCATCTTTTCTGTGCAGCACATTTGGTTTTAAGGCTCCTCTTCTCTTCAAGGCAGATATTTTCTTCACAGTGAATTTCGGATGCTTCCCCCTCGCTCCTTCCCACATTGCCAACATTTGTCATTTTAAGCTCTAAAATAAAAACAAGACTATGGCCAAAAAAAAGCCAAACTCAAGGCTCAAAATCCACAAACAAATGGTTGAAGTTACGATGGCTACGTCTGCTGATAGAGTCTATGATCAGTATTCACTCTATTCTTCCATCCTTAGAAACCTGCTTTCTAATATATTATTTCTCTCTCTCAAAAATCGTCTTTCCATTAGAGCACATGTGAGGCATTTCCTTTGTGCATTAAATATGTTATGTAAATGAACTTTCCTTGACAGCCTTGCCTCGCGGCTCTTTGACTTTCCTTATAGAGGTTCAACTCTGCAGAAGTGATTACTTCTGACTCTGCAAAACGAGGGTCTGAATTACCCCTCAGCTCGCCTCGGGGCAGAGAGTCCCTGCTGATCACCCCCAATTTTCTTTAACTTGGGCGGCTTAAACATGGATTTGTTGAAGAATATGCTAAATATTAGCATAATGTCAACTTTAATATAGATGGTATTAAAAGTAGATTTTGACACAAGGTTTCTGATCACTAAATCAAAGCAGTATGACCTGACTGCCACAGAGTGAATCTGGGGTCTCCGATCGCTCTCGAATGCACTCGCCCAACATGACCAGTGAGTGATCAGTACTCGTATGAAGTCAATATAAAACCTGTGTATCTACCTGTGCTGCTGTAGAAAGCCAGCCTGGAGGTGGTGTGAAACTTCTGGATGAGAAACTGAGACAGAGAAATCCTGTCGTCCGTGCTCAGAGACTCATCGCCGCTCTTCCAGTAAAGCATCAGGTCTTCATCGGTGTAAGCATCTGCAGGACAGAGAGCATACATGTAAGAAAAGAGACGCACTGTGTGTAGTATCAGCTGCAGAAGTTTGATTTTTTTCTGACTCACGCACAAGCAGAAGGTACAGAAAAATTCACTCATAGCAACCTTGAATGCTAACCAAATAGATAATAGCCAATAAAGGTCGGCTTAAAAACAGAATCATGTCATGTTTATTATGACCTGCAGCTGCCCTCTTGGACAGGAGTGAAAGAGATCGTGATCTCAAAGGGTTAATTACCTGGTTAAATAAAGGTTAAAATTAAAAAATCTAATAAGTGAGTGTTACCATACTCAGTAGCTTTTTTTTTTTAACTCACTTTTCATTAATTTGCTATTTTCAAAATGTTTTTTTAACCGCCAAAATATCTCATGCAATCCAAAAGAAATGTCTGCATGTAATGACAGTGGATCAGTGGCTTGAAAGGCAATGTGCACATTTTTAAATCTTTCAGGAGTCCCTCGGAGGGGTTCTCATTGGCAGCATCTCCACAGCAAATATTGATTCACTGACGAGTGATGTGAACGGGTAATAAATGAGTGCAAACATTTCTGATAAACATTGAAGTCAAAGATCAATATTTTAAAATGCTGGAGTGGGTAATTAACATGAACATCCAGAGTGTCTCTCTCTCACTGAAAACAGTACTAAAACAGTAAATAATTAAGCCATATCTCAGAAGAGGGAGCAAAGTATTAAATATCAGCACTGCTGTGATTCGGTTATAAGCACGACGCTGCTGACTGAGTGCCAAAGTTAATCTCAGTACTGCTGATATTCAGAACTTCATGACCTGAAGTGTGATGAAGTTTTTAGACTAAAGTTTCACAAGCAGCAACAAGAAGTGAAGCGCCTGTAACTAAAGACAGTGCTTTTTCCTCTGGCAGCGAATCAATACAAACCCAATGCATACATAGTTCGGTGTCTCTAAAGTCTGAATTCATCACAATAAATAAAGAATGATTATAGTGAAAGAAGAAAGGATCTCTCACTCAATATGTGCAGTGTTGACCTGTTTGATGGAGACCCAGGAGTATCGGCCAGGACGCTTCAACAACATGTTGAAGATAGCTCAAGCTAACTATCAGCTACCCTCAGATTGATTGGTGAAGATTTAGTGTTCAAAATAGAAAAAACCTTTGCACATGCATATTATAAGACAGGTGCGTAGCAATGTGTCCATCAAAAACTGAAAGGTGAACTCCCGCACACTGTCTAACTAATCTAATTTATTGGCGACATTTTGGTAGTATACCTCATCATTCGCCTGATGAAGGTCTAGTACCAAAAAGTCTCCAATAAATGTTTGTTTGCAAGTTTTCAGTTAAATGTGTTTTAAATATTTGTTAGTTTAGTTGTTTTATTAGTTTTATTCGTCTCTGTATTGTAAAATATTCAGAGAATGATATCAAGCAAAAAAAAGTATAATTAAAGAAAGTATAAGAAAGGAAAACAGTTCTGCAGTCATCAGCTTCTTTCAACATAAACTGACGTGCCTGAGACAGATTGTAAGGAAAGGTTGTGTGCTTGTAACATTTTCTCTTTAATGTTATTTCATTTTAGTTAGTTATCTTCTTATAGCCTGGTTTTTATTATGGTTTCAGTTACTGAAAATGTTTTTTTACATTTTGGTTTTCGTTAGTTTTAGTTAACGGTGATATAATAACCTTGATGCAGAACTGTAATCTATAAGTGACAACAGAAACGTGCTAATTCAGTTTCTCTGTGAAAGTATCTTCATGCATTTCTGTTGATTGAATTAAAATTTAATAAAATATAAATTTTGCACGTGTTAACAAACAGATTTCTTGTGTTTTTTAAACCCTGTTGTTTTGAGCTCTCGGGGCCACCGTAACAATCAGTGTTTATAATCGGCAAGTTGCTAATTGAGATAACGCTCCACAAAAACACTTGAGGGCTTTAATAATGAGGAGCTCATTATCTTCACTGTCTCCTCAGCGCTACAGTAAAGTGTGTGTGGGACACACAAACACTCACAGCTCTCCAGCTCCAGCGTGCACGTCTGCGAGTCCAACGGGAATCGACTGAAATCCATGTTGCACGCGGCGGTGACTGTAACCCTGACGGATTAAAAAACAAGAGTGTGAATGTCACCAGTGAGGGCAGATATCTATGCATGTGTTTGTGTGTGAGGTGGGGGCTTCATGTCTCACCTCAGGCTGTACAGGACGTGACCATCAGGAAACACCCGCAGCATGATGTTGTCGGTCGTGGTGTCGTGGATGAACGACCTCTTGGAGTGGACGAAGAAGACGTCGGGCACCCAGATCTTCTTCACCAGGCGTCCGTCAAACGTCATGCTCTTGTTGGTGGTACTGGGGAAGGCGAGGCGCTCGTCCTTCCAGTAGTGCCTCAGATACAGGGTCATGGTGAAGTCCTGAAGGGGGGTGGGTTAGATATGGAGACAGCATCTGGATTTAGTCTCACAGTGAGGACTCCTGAGCTCTGGTGTGATTACACGGCTGCAGATCCTGGATTATATGGATTCTTTATGACTTAATATACACAGCGGAGAGAGCTGAACATATGTTAACTAAGCACAGCACCCATTAGTCCTAGATTACCCCCGTCTGCTCGCCCCCCATTCCTCCTGTTTCCATGCAGGGAGGAGCGGGCCTGCAGACTCACATCCCCTCCTCTCCCCACTTATATAAGAGCAGATCAGTTAAGAATAATGGCTGAATCAACACATCACACTCTTGGCACCGATCATTAAAGAGGCTTTTATGGGTGGAAGACGAGTTCAGGGGCACGCCTGAGTGTCTGCAGGGAATAACAGCTGTAATGTGCTGTTAGTTTACTAATGAGAGGTGTTACCCTGGGCTGTTAACTCTTGCTTTCACTTTTTTTTTTTGTGCCTTTATTGTAGAGATAGGACAGTGGATAGAGTTGGAAATCAGGGAGAGAGAGAGAGAGTAGGGAATGACATGCGCGAAAGGATCCACAGGTGGGATTCGAACCTGGGCTGCCCACCTGGAGTACTATAGCCTCCATACATGGCGTGCGCACTACCCACTGTGCCACCAGCGCCCTGTCATTTACTCTCAAATGTGTTATAATTTGTTTAAGGCTGGCTACACACTTTACATTCTAGGGACGAGTATGGACCGAATTTGAGGCTTGGTGCAATCGATTATTCATCCAAATGATTGTCAAGTGTCAAAACTATTTCATTGACTGCCCTCGACTGATTCAGAGCCTCTCCATCTCAATTCAAACCAATTCCAGATCGTGCTGCCTCCGACAGAATATCTGTAGTAGCCAATGAGAGGGAGCAGACCAGGAGGTGTCACCAACTGGATGTTGCTTACTTTTAAAACTCATCTGCAAAATGTATAAGCCGCGCCCATACCGTCTTCTCAGCAAGGATTTCACCCAAATTCTTTTCTTGTTTTTTATGTTTTTAGAATGCAAAAGAGAATGCACGCCAACACAGCCAGCTGACGACATTGATCGTACTCCATATTTGTTTTCCATGGGAAGTCATGTTTGGAAGATTTTCTATGAGCTCTTGTGTCTGTGAAATCATTACTACAAACTGCAGGTGTGTGATCTTGCGGTCTGGCTGATTCACCCAGTGTGTTCATTTAAAATCGATTGGAACTATTCTAATGCCTGTGGTCTCCCAAGTTTTTTTAAAATTGGTTAAGATTTGAAAATCATCTAGTGTGTATCCAGAAATCAGCCAGCAAACATTGAGAAATTGATTATTAAAGTCCTATAGAAGGTTGCACCAGGTCTGAATAAGTTCAAATGTAGCCTAGATGAACATGAATTCTAATTCAGGATGGAGTTTACCAACTTGTGTTTTGATAATGTGTTGAACTTCTGTGATAGCAGCCAACAGCCGAAGCTCGTCGGGGCAGTAGACATTAGTAACAGTGGGCTTCATCAATCAGAGACATCACTGTGACACTCAAGGTTTAAGAGTAGAGTCATTATTTTCCCCGAGATCACGAATCAACCATGTTTATCTGAAAACGAGGTCATATCATTTACATACTTGTGTCTTTTACAGGAGCAAACATGGCTAAATATCAAATCCGCTATTGAGAAAACAAATGGGATTTTTACTTCAGGAACCACTCTGTTGAGCTCTATTAGGCACAAGAGAAAACACTGGAATGAACACAAAAGGTCAGATCAGGACAGTATTTGTTTAGTTTGGAAGTTACAGTCTACTAGTTAAGATGAACCTTCCGTCTCCACGGTAACCCAATAGTGACTCTACTTAAGTTACAAACTAGTTTACAGCTTAGGCTTATTGTGGTACACTAGAACTTAAGGCAGATGTTATACAGAGGAGCTGAAATCTGAATGTCTTGTGTGGCCATTAAAAGTTTAAGAGCAGTTGTAACAATTATTGTTAATGACAATTAAACATTCAATTTATTAGCAGCAAAATGCACCTTTGATGAAGTTAATGCACGCTCATTTAAAGAGCTTCATTTAGCATCTGATGAGCTAATTTGAGGAAAGAGTTTAGATGGAAATAGCTGAGTGGATGACATTACAGTAAGTTTTCTGTCCTTATGACTGCATCCAATTATCAGATTCACAGAATTTGGATTTCTGTTTTCTGGCAGTTTTTGTGCTCGGAGGGCTGTTTTAACCCCAAATCCACCCAGTCCATGAGGAGCACCATGCAGACTTTCTGCAGACTTACAAAGGACCCTGGTTGGGGTGTAGACTGCACAAGAGTTTACTGTTTATTACCCATTACCTCATTACAACACTGAGTGTTTCTATTTGGAGACAAAAAAAGCTTTTAATGAACATGTGAAACAAAAACTTTAAAGGACCAATGTGGAACCCTCACACATAGGGTTTAAAATGTGTACTGCAGTCCTAATCCAAAACATTGGAGAGAGCTGTCTGCCCCCTTCTCCCCATACTCTATAGTCTATGCTCACGCAGGTTGCCATGTCACGGACACTGAAGCTTCAGTGTTTAACCAGCTCTGCATCAGTCTGTAAACCTTTCTGTGTTCTAACCTCTCTCCATTTTTCAAAAGCATTGCCAATATTGATCCTAGTTTGAGCACGTTTCTGTTCGTGGAGCTTATTAGAAACATGCAGAGGCTTTTTAGGTCGGGTACAATCACTAATATCTCAAACAGGTCTCTTTCCCGCTTCCATCGCTTCAACACCTGTTGGCTTGTCTTGTGGGGGTGTCTTATAACCACCTACTGCTCTGGTCCAAACAAATCCAGAGCATTCAGGACCAGAATCTAAAGTTAGAAGGAGGACATACTGGCTGCTGCATTGTTGTCAGAGAAGCCAGCACTTCAACATAGCATGTTTCCTTAATTTCTGATGGTAAGGTCATTTTATCATTTAATTCAGTAGATAGCTTACAGATTGGATCCTCTTTAAACATGTCAATCTGTCAATTATGAACTTGAATCATGTGAGCAATTCAACATGAAAGGTAGCAACACTGCAGCAGTGTGAATCTTCCTTTAAATGTCGCATATTCTCCTTTTCAACACGTCTGTGAGTTTTTTTTGTCATGAATCCACTCTGATCCTGTATTTGATCACGTCTGTAAACCCCTCTATTTCAGCCCTGCCCAGAACAGGCTGTTTCTGTGTGTGTACCTTTAAATATGTAAATGAGCTGTGTCTGACCACGCCCCCACTCTGGAAGGGCTTGGGTGTCTCTGGCTTTCTTTCAACATGCCCTATTATTTAAGGCAAGAAGGCAGACTCAGAGGGCAGAACAAACACCTAGCTGTGGGAGTGTCACCCACCTGGGGGAGGGGTTACTGCCCTTTGTGATGTCATGAAGGGAAAATCGCCAAACGGCCTGGCAAAAGGCAAAAGACGGAGAGGATGGACTTCACTCATAATTGGACATTTTGTAGACAGACTAGGGACACACATTAGTGTTAGAAGAAAGAAAGTGTATTTTGCATAATATGTGACCTTTAAATAACCATATCATTTAAAGATTATAACTAATAAGCTGTTTATTTAAAGATGACTCAGCACTTTTCAGCCTCTGTTTCCAAGTTGGCAGTATAAGTACTGTGATACTTTTATTTTCAAAGTTTTCTTTGACGTGTAATATATTTGAAAATTATTATCTTCATGGTTGTTTGGACTTTCATTTTTCAAAGAGCTCTGTTAAAGGTAGAAAATAAACATCATGCTTTAGTGGAATTGAGTCAATTAAAGTTACATAACACAACAGTATGTCTCTGACGTTTCTGTTGCAATATACTGTAAGGATAAACTGCTCGTGAGAGTTTATGGTAAAGTTCAGTTAAGGTGAGCTCACTCTGCCCTCCCCGACATGAGTGGATGTTGACCACTAGTCACAAAAAAACGTTTTTAGTCTAATTGTACATCTTCAGCAGGAGTCAAAGGTCACTCAAGAGTATCAACATCACAGCATTTTGATACATTTTTAATTTTGGGTAACATAGTCATCTGTTCTGCCACTTGTTTATTTCGTATTTAAAGTACTGGAGAATCTTTTGTTTTTCTATTTGTATGTTTATTTAAATCTCATTTTGAATAAAAGAGGGAGAGAGTCAGAGGTCTGGTCATGGTCAGGTCAGACAGGGACGCCTGAGGCTGGAGTTTTGTGCACAACACAAGAGCAAAGTTGAAGTTCTGCTGTTTGGTCAAGGCCGAGGGTTGTTTTGTCGGCCGTTTTGGCCAAATAAACAGGTGAGTTCAGGTTTTATCCCTGAGGGGAAATGTTACAAACTGCACACAGATGAAGGTCTCAGCTGAGATCTGAACCCCCTGTCGCCCATTCTGACACAATTTACTTTCAGACATGTATTCAGAAATACTTTGATTTCAGTGCTCTAAAGTGTGGAGTTTTCTTGATGAGAAAATCTTTTGAGACCTTGATCTGGATGAGTTGTTGGTTGGTGAGTGGACGTGCAACACACACCGAGGCATATTTGGGATTTTGATCTTTTCCCAAAACTGCTTCCTTGTCCTTGAAAACCTTGTATTTGCATAATCTGCCATCTCTAAATGATACAGTCGAAGATAATTTGCTGTGTCACTGTCGAGCATGGTGCAGCTTTGTGATGTGACATAATGTCATTAAGAGGAGCCGTGGTCTGACATCATTATTTATTTCACCGCTCTCTGTTCAAAAACAATTAAATGCACGACGCTGAGATCCAAATTAAGATTAATCCTCGCTCGTCCTTCAAACGGGAGCTTACACGACATCAGGACGACAGTTTTTTGGATCCAATTTTTGCTTCCAGACCAGAAGGTTGATTTAATTACATTACTCAACATGCATCAGTCTGACTTTGAACACATAAAAAACATCCCGTCAATGAGTTTTTATAGCCAGACGCTGGTTATCCAACTGAAAACAACAGCTTCATTACAACAACTAAAAGAATGTGTTCATCTGTCCTTTCCAAATACAGAACCCCTCTGATAACAGAGCTTCACATCACTACTATCTAACAAGGAGGACTATTTTACATTTATATATTTACGCGTTGTGATCTGGTCGGTCTAATTATTAACATGATTGGACAAGTCACTTCTAAACAAAGTTTTTTTTTCAATGTGGAGCTCATGTGTGTTCACATGCTGTTAGTGGTGTTTTAAAACCTAGAGCCTTTTTTATTTTTTAGTGATAAAAAGGTACAAAAGTTTTGGAGTTACGCCAGCATTGCTCGCTCCTGCAGCAGTGAAACAGGAAGTAATGGTTGCATCATAATCCTCCTGCAAAATGTTCAAAGTCCTTGATTTGTCCCTGACAGGCTCAGATTGTTATTCTAAGTGTCTGACAACATTACAGAAAGAATCCCCACAGAGATGGACCTTTTTGTTAAAAAGGAAGATCTATCCATCCATTTTCTATACCGCTTTTCTTGCTTACCCGGGTCGTGGGGGGGCTGGAGCCGATGCCAGCTGTCATCGGGCGAGAGGCACCCTGGACTGTTTGCCAGTCAAGCAGGGTTGACATATAGAGACAGACAACCAGCAACATGTTAACTCCACACAGAGAGGCATTCTTTGACAAGGATTCGAACCAGGAACCTCCAAGCTGTGAGGCAACAGCGCTAACCACTGTGTTGTTAGGTGTTTCATAAATATTGTGATGGATCTGAATGTGTTACTTCAAATGGAAAACAGGTGGAGAACCAGGAACATCCTCAGTGGGCCGGTCTGATTGTAGGGCAGCGATGGCCAAGTGTACAGTCAGTGATGGTAAATAGATCATCAGGCTGCACTCGCTAGGGATGGGTACCAGTTAGAGATGAGCCCGAATCTGAATCTGAATTCTGAAAGGCACAATGAGATGCAAAGACGCCTGAATGGACTACTGAGGTCACTGCTGCTTCAAACAACACTGCAGCAACACAAACCCTGCGGCCAACATCAGTGGTTTTGGAGGAGACCTTGTCAGACTTCAGGTTGGTGGGACAACTTTGAAAAATGAAATGGTCAAACCTCTGGACCCCTATGGATTAGGCTGGGCTTGCACTTTAACTCTAGAGCACCTGGACGCATCAATGCTCATGTGCACTGAGACAGGCTGAGATTGCAGAAAACTGTTAATGTTCTCTTTATTGTTCAAATAAATAATAGTTGTGACCTTAGGGTATGTGCTTGAAGGTATGTGCTTGAATTGGAAATGTGATTTCTGATCAAATGCAATATGAATAACAAGGTCGTAGAAAATAGTTCACTGATTCAGACTTCTATACTAGAAAGGCTAAAACGATATATCTCCTGTAAAAGGTTGTGAAGTAAAGCGGGCTGGTCTGAGCCATGAAACTCAAAGGCTGAAAAGAAGTCAAACTCCAGCCCTGAATGAAAATGACATAAAACAGATATAATGTAACCAGTTGCTGCAGTGATATATCAGTAATGTTACCTGCAGTTAAAAAAAATCATCTTTCATTACAAGAACTTGTATTTATAAGGTAAATTCACTGTTTTGTAAAAAGAATCTGGTACGTTTAAGGCAAGCGATGCATAGAACTTTCTGGTTAAAAGAAGTCTAGAAGTCTAGTGCTATATAAGTTCAAGTCCACTTACCAATCTGAGCCTGTCAGGGACAAAAACAACAACTTTTAGAGGGTGTTATCATAGTTAATTGGGCACATTTACCACAAAGCATTAGTATTCAGCCATTACAGTTTCACAGCTGCTGCAAGATGCAATCTACTGGATCAATTCCAAAACTTTAGATCATTTAAGTAATTTGAACCTAAAATATGTAAAAACAGGGTTTAAATTTAAAAAAAGCAAAATTATCCTTTAATGAAGATAGAGTTTTAGGATCATTAGCTGCCTTGTCTCAGCTTAATCTCCATGTGTTGAAGCAGTCTGAGTTTATTTGTTAAAGCCAGCAGCCTTGGACTCAATCTGTCACAGATTTACTGGTCAAATTCAGCACCAGTAACATAATCCAGTGGAACAGTAGTGTTAATAACGACATGATATTTCTTGTCCTTCTCTAATCTCATTCAATTCAGTTTGTGAGTCTGAGATTTCAGATCTTATTGAATATTAAGTTCAATTGATTCCAGTAATCCTCTCTGAATACATCCAAACTAAGTCGACTTTAACGACTTATCAACACTCTGCAGTTATTTCATGTTTAATAGCAGCTCAACCCGATTTACCAGAATATGAAACTTAGATAGGATTCTAGTAAGCTTCAAATCATATGGATACTTGTTTTAATACCACGACAACAATTGCGCCCCCCCCCCCACCCCCCTCGTTAGGGGGACAAAATCGCCTAAAATTATCTTGTGTGACGCCAGCCTTTGACCATGCTCGTTCACTTTCATTTGCAGCACTTTTCAGTTAAAAATAGGACTGAAGGTCTGAAGTTTTTTATAGCTATGGTACCTTTAAGGGAGATTGTTTTGTTTTGGCATCAAAAAGTTCTAAAGCATTGAGCATTTTGACAACTTAATAACAATCATACTTCAGATACTGCAGTGTGTCATTGAGGCCACTCACCATGTCCACCTCTGATATGCTGTCCAAACTCTCCACCTGCACGTCCACTCCCACAGGAACAGCTGGACCTGCAGACCAATAGCAAACAGATGTTAGTTTGCATTCATGTGTGTCACAAAGAAACAGCTCTATACTCTATACATAAACTGTTTCAGGTTTATTAAAGTCAGCTTGTTCATATATTACGTAGAAGACTTGAAACCAAGACTAAAAGTACATTGAAGAACGATTTAAAGTGCAGTGCTGAAAACACTACTACTGCATATAAATATGAATGCCATAATAACCTGGAAAACCATTTGAACAAATTCACATAATGGTAAATGGTAGATAGACTTGAGCTTGTATAGTTATTTTCTAGTCTTCTGATTACTCAAAGCACTTTAACACCGCAGGTCACACCTACACATTCACACACTGATGGTAGAGGCTGCTGTGTAAAGTCACAATCAGAAGTAACTAATCCATTCATACACATTTATATGCCGCTGATGAAACAGCAGGAGCAACTTGGGGTTAAGTGTCTTGCTCAATGACACAGCGGACATGTGGCTGCAGGAGCTGGGGATCGAACCCCCGACCTTCCGATTGAGAGACGACAGACTCTTCTACTGACCCACAGCCGCCCTATAAGCAGGTGTTAAATATAGGGTTATATGTAAGAACTTGATTTTGGAGCATTCTGAAAACCACAGATGACTATCAATGACAGTGTTCTTTAAATAATCACAATCTTTATGTAGTGTACGAACATGACAGCTAGATGATAAAGTGTTAATGCAGCACTTTCGTGCCACATGTCACATTCACTCTTTTACTCACACTTTCTTACACACTGATGTCAGAGGATGCTGTAATGAATCAGACTGACCAGCAGGATGTAATCTCATCACATTCACACAAACTGAGGCTTTGCATTCAGGAGCAGTTTTGGCTTCAGTATCTTGCCCGAAGACACTTCAGATCAGAACTGAAGGAGCTGTTAGAAATCTGGCTGTGGAGTAAATGGTAGCCTGCAAATCTTTGCTTCTGAAGTAGTTTCTTCAACAAAACACCACCCTGCAGTGAATAGCACTACACCGCAGTTTGAAGATGTTTTCACACATGCTCTGAAGGCTGCCCCTGAAATCTTCCTGAGTTGACAGTTCACATATCTGAATGATTATTCCGACTTCACGTGGAAATTTAGCAGGGAAAATTCCAGGTAAAGGTCATGATGAAAACTTGGCCGTATGCTTTCACATAATGCAGCTTGCCAAAAAAAATTCTGGAATATTTCAGGAGTTTTGTGCATGTGTGAAAAAACACAGAGAGTTTACAAAAATGGCGAAATCATAGTGGTCAATGTGCAAAACTCACTAGAACAGGGGTTCCCAAAGTGGGGATCGCAAGACCATGAGAGGTGGGTCGTGAGACTCCTTCCAAAAACACGTGTAATTTAAGTAAAAATAGATTTAAAAAAGCATATTTTAACCATTATTGTGAACATATATACAAAAAAACTATATCAAGAAATTCATTATTTTCTGCTTCTAGCATTTCTTTCAATACATCACTAAAATAACATTTGCCTATTAGTCTGCCTGGCTGTTTTAACCACCTCCATGGACAGTGAGGGTCCCCATGTCTCTAGCACCTTATTTTGGGGCCACATGCCGAAAAGTTTGGGAACCCTTGCACTACTAGAAAATACAGTTAAGGTGATGGGAAGTGATGCTTAAACTGCTTCACATCCTGTTATATCCTTTTTTTTCTCAAGGGAAGAACATTTCCCAACAAAATTAAGATATGCAAATATTTAATTAGATTTAGAATAAAAACAGTTATTGTCCGTATCCCTGTCTTTAATGGTACCATCATACAAATGACAACTTCCTGTACATAATATAATACTGTTTATAATTCAGTCATGTGTGGTGTAGCATTGAGGAGAAGTGATTTAAGGTTCCACTGAATTACGTCCTGGTATCCGTTTCATTAATCCACACACACCCTCTTTGTGTTTGTGTATTAAAGTGACATTGGCGGCTGTAGTATTGTTAATCTGAGCAGCAGGGAGGGTGCCAGCCTTACATAACGGGTGGCATGACAAAGCTGCTACCTGGAACAGAGAGGGAGAGAGGGTATTTTATCGTCCCCGGTCCAGCTGTCGTCAGAGTGTACTCCCTGCTTTTACTCACACCATATGTCCCACATCACGTGCCAGACTCTGTAATCCCTGAGCTCCGAGGATGACATGTTGCCTCACCGGGTTCAACACCGGACACCTGCTGGGAAAAGCACCCGGACCAGCGGGGCTAATGGGGCCGGACGGGTCTGAAGCCAGAGCTAGAACCAGAGCTGGACTGCACTGTGAGGACATATGGATATATAACTGTGTTTCTTTTTAAATGACGATGTACAGACGCCTGTTTTGCGTCAGAGTGAGAATGAAGGGAAGAAGTTTGTGTGTGCTCAAGCAGGACAATTGTGCACACATTAAAAAAAACATGTAGTTTTCCCCTAGAAGATTTCCTGTTTTTCTATTTTAGGCCGACAGCATCAGCGAATTATTCCACTACACTGATTATCAGATGAGGCCCACAAATGCGTCACTGGAATGCTCCACTTCACAATGCTGTTGGTCTTTTGTAGCCCTCAGTATCACATCTGTGTGCTTTAACATCATAATAATAGTTGTTATTTTTTTTTTTTTTGTATAGCACATTTCAAAAAGTGGTTACAAAGAGCTTCACAAGAGCAGTGTAACGAGATAAAAGCATTTCAAAAGAGCATTAGGACAATAATAATTTAAAAGAGAGTATAAAATAAGATTTAGATTGTAATACGTTGGGGTTAAACAGCAAGGCTTCAAGCAAAAGTGCACTTGAGAGGCGCAAAATAAAAATGCAGAAAATAAAAATGCTGAATCTGTATAGGCGCTGGACTGGATTTTGGTATCAGAAGAGTTCTGATTTTATTTGGTCAACCACTAGTATTTCAGAGGGATTTAGCTGCATGCACGAAAACAAAAATTCACTCTAAGCACCTCTCTGGTTTTGAGGCCATCTTTAAGCATCTAACAGCTCTTCTTTTAAGATTGAATCAGCCCTCCTCGTACATTTCTTATCTTTTAACTCTAACACGGGTTTAAAATCCTTCAGAGCATGCATTTATTTTACTTGATAACAGCCTTTGACTTTGTAATATTTTAAAATGTCACATTAGAGATTCAGGTATATAGTAGTATATAAAAGCAAGACTATTAGGGCTTTCACACTTGCAGGAAACTCCTGAAAAACTCCTGATATTTCCAAGAGGAAGCAAACAGCCACATTTTTCACTCAGACTTCACCCTGGTGTTTATCCTGCTAGAGCCCTAGCGTTTTCTCCGCAGAAAGTCTGAGTGAGGTGATGTGAGAATGCTGCAGGATATTCTCTAGAGAATTAACCTCGAGCAAATGGCAAGGGGAGTGACGTTTCTATACTGTGACTGCTGTGACTGTGACCCCCCTCCTATCTGACAAGTACAATCTCTCCCTGTGAAGAGCATAATGTGAACAGCCAGGTCAGGAGAATCTCCCGAGCAGTCCTCCTGAAGTTATCTAGATATTTTCAGGAGTGCAGATGTGAAAACAGCTTAATATCATCTTTAAGAAGTGTTAAAGGAGATATGGGGGTTTAGAGTCTTGCCCAAGGACACCTCAACAGGAAATTGGGGATCAAACATCCAATATTCTGGTCGATTCATGACCAACTATACCACTGAGCCAGAGCCGCCTGCAAAACAAAAGAGGGAAAATGCATCGACCACAATGCAGTCTTGGAAACCCATCAGGGGTAATTTTAAAACGATTTAGCTTCATAACTGTATACAAACATATATCTATGTAAACGAGCAGCTATCAATCCATGCTGGGATTTCTTCTTTCAACTACAACAGCATTCTAGACTCTCAGCATGCAAGTCTGAATGTAAACAAAGGCAATGCACCAAAACGGAAGTCATTGCCTGTAGTCTCTAATCGCTTTCCAATGGTCATATTTAAAAACCCACAAAAGTTTGCTGTTGCTTCCATCAGATATAAAGCATCAGATGGCAGCTGATAGGCTCCCAGATTGATGAAGTGAAATTAAAAGAAAACGGAGATGTAGCAGTCATGAAAGTAAAGGCTGGGTGTCCAATGGACCACCAATAAATTTACATCTGTCACCTAAACTTTTGAAATCATGAATATATGAAGCTATTATTAATGCAATTAAATTGTACCAATTGTTTCGCTATGTCAAACTCCGCTCACCAACTCTGTCTCATTTTTTTACCATCCTGTTCCTGCAACAGGTCTCCTACTCACTGAGAGTTTACGTCCCAGTCACTTACTGTACAGATCCTTTCCACTGAGAAACAATCGGAGCCAGAGAATACAGGGCTATTCTGTCAACTTAACTTTCTTGCTTGCAATAGCCCCAAAGGATTGCATTGCAGCCATTAAAGCCATGTTGGTCTGGAGTCTGAAACAACCTACTGGAGTAACTCGAAAACCTTTTGAGCATACACTTCTGCAGAAGTTCAGAAATAACCCTCAAACTTCATTAGTACATTTCCAGAGAGCTATTTATTCATAGTTACTGCTGACATAAGAGAAAAATAAAGCAGCGTGTCGTCTGTGTAAAAAGAGACACAAGAGGTTTTTTTTCAGTGTTTTTTTCCCCACAAACATGAATACACACAACACTGAGTGTTAACATCACAGAGGAGTACACACTGTGAATTTAAACATAAAAAACATCCTGCTTATGAGCACACAAAGCTGCAGAACAGGCACACCAATAATTTCCTAAAGCTCCACAAAACCCCTGCAGCTTTTATTTAAGTCCACGTCTTACTCTTAAAAACAGAATTATTGTCCAAGCAGAAACAAAAGAAACAAAAGCACATAATCCATACACAGCCTGACATAAAAGCAAACATTTTATTAAGCACGTTCAGGGATTTATTCAGCTACTGAATATTTTATCAGGCTAATTATTTGAGTTCCTGTGTTTATGGACTTTAATTTCCCACGCTGCATGAAAGTTTGTAAAGTCTTTAATTAAGAAAGTTACACTTACAGCCTACAAAAGGATGATAAATCCAAAATATACAGGAAGAACGTTTTGTGGAGGGACTCTTAGTTTGATGTGTGCTAAAGAATATAAGTGTTACGACTGAAATTGGACATTAGGGGAATCTTTCACTTATGGAAGCAGTTTTACAGGGGGGTTTCTGCAGGTACTTTTAAAGATCTGCAAGTTTTACCTTGTCTCTTTACTGCTTTATGCTAATAGAATGAACTTCTGCGCAGGCATCCGGCCAAAAAAGAAAGGGAGGAAATAAAAATCAAGAAGTAAAGGGCCAGTTCCCAACCATTAGGGATAAATGTGCACCCACCCCCACCCCTCCTGTCTACCTGCAGGTTGTGTCGTTCTGCAGAGAGACCTGCAGGATATTGATTTTCTTTTCAGCTTTATTTTACAAAAGTGTAAACCAGCCAACTGTAGAACATAAAGAGGCTGGTTTACTGCTGCTAGTGCCGCAGAGCTGTGGACTAGAAATGCTTCCTAAGATTCATCATTATAGGGGTGTGTTAAAGGGGGGGGGGGGGGGGGTATTACCTTATTACCTTTGTTTGCTGCATTAAAGCAAAATCGCCTTATTGTCAAGCTGATTAAACAAAGTGCGTGCACAGTTTTAGTTTTAGTTTAATTTTAAATCACCTGTGCATGGTTAAAAGTTTTTTCTGCAGCTGGCATGCTTTCAGGTGAACCGTTTTCTCGGTGTTGCTGCTGTCAGAGTTGATGATGATTAAAAATGTTTAATCTGGCACCCTGCTGTCACCATGGCAACAGACTTGTTAGAACACATCTTTAGCAGCATTGATCATAAGGGGGAAACTGTAGTGGAGAAACTGTACCTACATCTGTTTTTTTTTAGTTATATTACGAACACTTCTCTTTATTTTAGGCAGCCAAACCTGCTTCATTCAGCCGCATGATGATAACACAGCAGGTGGGTGGATAAAGGAGCCTGCAGCTAAAGAAAAGAGACATTGTTAGAAGAGTTGGAGAGCGGAGAGGATCCAGAAGCAGAGCTGCAACCTGCTGCTGCTGATTCAACAAGCACAACATCAATGACGCCTGATGGCAGCAGCTGCTCACAGTCTGAAAGAACCTTTATACACCTGGATGAGAGCAACAGAAGAGACCAACAAACATGTCTCTTGATAAGTTAGGGGTTTAACTTAGAGATACACTTTTAAAAGTTTTGTGTGTCTGTGTGTTTGACAGGACATAATACGTAGAGAGGAGGGTAAAGCAGTAATTCAGATTAAATATTCAACTTGTTTTAAGATAGTTTTTCTGATTATAAATACCATAATGTCATTGTCACATGGACATGTGACTTATGTTAAACTTGTGTAGAACAGATTCAATAACAATAACAAGTCTATTAGAGACTTGGGTTGTTATGAAGGTTGGATCAGATGCCTTTCATTAGCGGAGCGTAGTGGGCGAGAGGGAGTGTAGACCTGGATGAGAGAGTTTAGGTAAGGAGGAGCCGTTTTTGTCACCGCTTTGTAAGCGAGCAGCAATTTTAAATTTGATGCAAGCAGAAACTTTGTTGCTTTGTCAGTGTAAGCCAACAATCAAAGATGTGCCATGCTGGTACAAATGATAAGTTTCTGACAGTATATAATTATGTTTCAGACATAATCTAATAAGATCATGGGTAATTGCTTGACTGAAATATTATTGATTTACTGTTTAGTATTACAAATATGGCTCATCATGTTCCAACTGTCACTTGTTACATCAAACAGCATCCACAACTTATTTTCTCCATTCAAACGTTATATATGGGGCGCGGGCATGTTGTTTTGAATTCTAAAAAAAAATTCTAATCCTCCTCACAGCCCTGATGATACAGTAGACTATTTTTTCACTCAAATTGAAGCTTTCACAGAAAGCCAAATATCTGCAAATTACGGCTCCACTCTATTCTTTTACCCAGTCACATTTTCACAGATTGTTTTGTCCTGTGCTGTATAATTTCTCCTCATGTGCCCAGAGCAGAGGGAGATAAAGACTGTATCAACTCTACCTAGCGGTGCTGGACGGCTCGCCTCCTGTGTTTGTGGATTAGCAGCTGCTGCAGACAGATCCAGCAGAGAGGAAGTGTTTATGGAGGGTTCCTATGAATGAAGCGGGTGAAACGAGGAGAAAACAAGCAGCCTCTTTAATGCAAATGTGACTAATGCATGACGGGTCTAAACCCGAGGCAGACGGGGAGGAGGAGCTTTATAAATAGAGGCACGCAGGAAATATGATGACAAATATTTGGTCCCAACAAGCGTCTTCTTCCCTTCAGCTTCCTGTTTGATTTGTGAGGCCACCGCAGGGGACCAATCTGAGCAGTGCAGGTGCTTGAATTAAGATGACATGACACTTTATCAACTCTCACAGCTCCTCCTGCACACCGGTGATAACACGAACATGATCCACTGGAGAAGCAGGAGAATCTTCACTAGAAAAATTACCACTTCTCTGTTCAGTATTTTCATTATTAGGGATCATAACAATGTGATTTTTGCTGTCCAGACGTACACAACGAACTGCTCCAGTCAGGATTTATCAGATGGAAACTCAGAAAAGTTCACCAACACCCCTGTTGGCGAGTAACAACATCGTTCTCGATATGGTTCCCCGAGTGTGTAAGAGGTTTTCATTAGTAACACTGCAGCCACTGCCAGGAGGAACCAGAGCATCTGCTGCACTCAGACGTCCTCCTCCGATACATGAACACACCACAATCTCACCCACAGCAGCAGGGCGCTTACACGAGTCAGCTTCTTCTGATGTTTGACTAAGACCATCTCATTCTTCTTCTTCTTCTGCGTCTGCAGCGACAAACAAAAGCTGGAAAACGACAGAGACAAAAGTGATCCTCAGTGGGATCCTCGCCTCCATCTGTGTCTGCTGCTGCAATCTCACAGGAGCATGAAATGCACCATGGGACGTTTCATTTAGCTCACCACCTCCTCCTGTGTTCAAACTGCGCCCCATTTATGCTAAACACAAGAGGATGGAACTCTTTAGTCCAACAAATAAGCTTCTTGTTTTTAATTGCCTCATGAAAGTCACAGCAGCAGTGCCACAGGCCTGACAGTCGACGTGTGAAGGAAAGACACACACAATGGCCTTAAATTGAAATACTGCTTCTGGCTGAAGACGTTTTCTTGGAGAAATGCCTGAACTTTTTTGTTTTCTTCACATCGATGACAGGCAGCATAGCATCAACATCGCTCTATTCAAATACATCAGACTCCACTGACAAAAACAGGAGCAATACAGAAGTTATTGTTTGACTGCTAGCCCCATTGATTAGTTATTTTATTATAATAGATCCAAGAAACCATTTAAAACACACCCTCACACACACACACACACACACACACACACACACTCACTTTGTTTACTTGTTGTCTGACAGATCTGACAATAAATTCACACTTGCACTACATTTATCATGATGTAGTAGCCTCCTTTCAGTCTGTTTATTGTAATTAAATCTCATTAAAATATGTTTATTTTTATTTATTTCATTTGGGTTCAGTGCTGAAGTACGACAGATTTCAGCTGACAGCTGAGATAGAAGGAAAGAACAGAAGTTAGTGTCCATCAGAGGAATCCTGATGTTTGGCTGTGTTTGATGTGAAATTGACGTTTTAACAGGAGCACAATAAAAAGGAACTCCTGTTCTGTGAGGTAAAATTTCTGTTTTTGTCTGTAATATAAAATAAAGTGTCTGGTTTTAAAATGAGATCACCTTCCTCTGTAGCAAAAATGTCTCTCTCTGTAAGGATCCTTTCTGTAATGTTGTCAGACATTAAGGGTGCATTCACACGTAAACCGTTGGTCCGTTTGAAACGAACTCTGGTGCTTTCTGTCTGATAGTCCTTTTGGTTTGTGGTGGTGTGACTATTCAAACAAACTCTGGGGATCTCAGTTCATTTCCAAGTACATCAGAGTTCAGTTTGGCGTAGGTGAGAATGCATTCCGGACCAAACAAGGGAAGTGGACCAAAAAGAAGTGCATTGTGGGTTTAAATTTGCCGTTTGTAAACCATGTCAAACAGTTTTGCAGATTGGGTTAACATTAGCATCACTAACAACACCAGCCTTCAGTCCTCCTTGCAGGTTAACGTGCTGATGCCTGTGCTAAGTGTGGTTACACATCTCTGCGGTCGATCTGCCACTTTAACCTGACACAGACTACATACATGTATAACTGTATCTCCATTTTGTTGATCAAAATACTACCCAACTGCACCGCACTAGGGGATGCCATTCTTCCACTGTCCTGTTGTTTTGGGTCATAGTGATTAATTGCCCCACTGACCGAAGCTACGGCCCTAAGTGGTCAATGGCCACAGTACACAACATTTAACAGGCTTTGGTGAGCTTGACACAGTGTAGTGTGAAAGCAAACTGAACCAAATGAAAAATCCAACACTGTTACAACCGCAACCCAGAACTGAATCCACCGGACGTCATATGTCAAAGCAACCAATAACAACAACATTTAGAGGACAGACTTTGATCAGGTGCTTGGATCACATTGCAGCCATTACAGCCTGTTTCATGGCTGATGAACCTGTTGGTCATTTAGAGCCCATCCTATACAGTAAAAGACTTTACAACATAATGCCGCAAAGTTATCTCTGCAGTATTTCACACAGTGTAATAAAACTCAATAATTCTCTTTCTTCTTCTCTGGCTTTCACTCTCTTTTCTTCTCCATCTTCTTCAGCTTTGTGGAGTGGAAAAGCACACAGGTGGGATAAATAAACCTGTTTCTGCTCCGTCAGTCAGCGTGCTATCAACATTTACTTCATGCTCAGGTTCAACAAAGGGTGAACTGAAACTAATCCTGTGGGTGTGTCACACCCCTCAGAAGAGCAACACACAAACACACACAATCACAGACGAAACACAGCTCTCAGGTTTTTACCTGCGAAGGCCGGCCTCATGGTGAAGTCGTGCTCGTCGATGCGCAGGAGGTGACTGGTCTTCAGCTTTTTGGTTTTAGTTCCATCTGATACCTTCTTGGACAGAGGGCTGCAGGCAGACAACAGAGAGGACAGGTTTTAACCCTTTCATGCATGAAGTATGAAATAAAAGAGCAATACTTTATTTTTTAATGTTACTTTCTACTTCTTGGGACTTGCAAAGTCACGTCACTTTGATCTATTTTTAATATTTGTAATTTCTAAGATGTTACAGAAGTGTTGAGTGGACATCAACGCTTTTATTCAAAAGATCTTTAATGCACAAAGTAGATATGAACACATTTTCAATTTGTTACACATTCAGGGTCCATTGAGGGGGTCCTTTTGAGATCTTGAATTGGAGTTTTAAATATTTCCTGACTTATTTAAGAAAAACATGCCTTGATAAAGATTTATTTGATGACTTTTTATATCTTTATATAAAGATATTCAGTAGAGAGACAGCATAGAGCTGGAAATGGGAGACAGAAAGCAAGTGAGTAATGAGTAATGAGCCACAAGTCAGATTTGAACCTGCGCCACTCGCTTTTAAGACAACAGCCTCTGGGGGCTCACAAACTAACCAGCAGCAACAGACAAAAAGAAAGCTCTGTCGGTTCAAACTAACTCCTTACTAACGCCAAATGTTTTGCCTGAAGGCTGCAGGAACAGCACAACAGCAGACAGTTATGATGAGAGCAAATATTATGGGAAAGCGAGGATTTGAATCCAGACTTTTTTTCATAGAAATACATTGACTGAAACCAGCGTGAGGCTTTAAGTCACAAAATGGATTGTTGTTGTTTCTAACAAAACCAATTAATGATAGCAACCATTCCAGGTACTTTGTCCAAACTATGGCCCCTCCCCTTTCCAGGTGAAAACACTTAAAATCTAAAATGAATGGGGGTTAATGTAAAAGATTATCTTTAGTGACTAACAACACAAATAAGACTAACAACACAGGTGAGACTAATGACACAGGTGAGACTAATGACACAGGTGAGACTAATGACACAGGTGAGACTAGGAGACTTAGGACACAGGTGAGACTAACAACACAAGTGAGACTAACAACACAGGTGAGACTAACAACACAAGTGAGACTAACAACACAGGTGAGACTAACGACACAGGTGAGACTAATGACACAGGTGAGACTAAGAGACTTAGGACACAGGTGAGACTAACGACACAGGTGAGACTAACGACACAGGTGAGACTAACGACACAGGTGAGACTAAGAGACTTAGGACACAGGTGAGACTAAGAGACTTAGGACACAGGTGAGACTAACGACACAGGTGAGACTAACGACACAGGTGAGACTAAGAGACTTAGGACACAGGTGAGACTAATGACACAGGTGAGACTAACGACACAGGTGAGACTAAGAGACTTAGGACACAGGTGAGACTAATGACACAGGTGAGACTAACGACACAGGTGAGACTAATGACACAGGTGAGACTAAGAGAGTTAGGACACAGGTGAGACTAATGACACAGGTGAGACTAACGACACAGGTGAGACTAACAACACAAGTGAGACTAATGACACAGGTGAGACTAAGAGACTTAGGACACAGGTGAGACTAATGACACAGGTGAGACTAACGACACAGGTGAGACTAATGACACAGGTGAGACTAAGAGAGTTAGGACACAGGTGAGACTAATGACACAGGTGAGACTAACGACACAGGTGAGACTAACGACACAGGTGAGACTAACGACACAGGTGAGACTAATGACACAGGTGAGACTAATGACACAGGTGAGACTAACGACACAAGTAAAACTAAGAGACTAACGACACAGGTGAGACTAATGACACAGGTGAGACTAACGACACAGGTGAGACTAACAACACAAGTGAGACTAAGAGACTTAGGACACAGGTGAGACAAACGACACAGGTGGGACTAATGACACAGGTGAGACTAACGACACAAGTAAGACTGAGAGACTTAGGACACAGGTGAGACTAACAACACAGGTGAGACAAACGACACAAGTAAGACTAAGAGACTTAGGACACAGGTGAGACAAACAACACAGGTGAGACTAACAACACAGGTGAGACTAAGAGACTTAGGACACAGGTGTTACTAATGACACAGGAGTGACTAACAACACAGGTGAGACTAACAACACAGGTGAGACTAATGACACAGGTGTTACTAACGACACAGGTGTTACTAATGACACAGGAGTTACTAATGACACAGGAGTGACTAACGACACAGGTGAGACTAACAACACAGGTGAGACTAAGAGACTTAGGACACAGGTGAGACTAAGAGACTTAGGACACGGTGAGACTAACAACACAGGTGTTACTAACGACACAGGTGAGACTAACAACACAGGTGAGACTAACAACACAGGTGAGACTAACAACACAGGTGTTACTAACGACACAGGTGGGACTAACGACACAGGTGAGACTAAGAGACTTAGGACACAGGTGAGACTAACAACACAGGTGAGACTTACAACACAGGTGTGACTAACGACACAGATAAGACTAATGACACAGGTGAGACTAAAGACACAGGTGAGACTAACGACACAGGTGAGACTAACGACACAGGTGAGACTTACAACACAGGTGTGACTAACGACACAGGTAAAGACAATCAAGCCATCATTATGGAAGCTAACCAGAAAAAGGGAGGAAGTGAGACAAGAAACACTGGTGACAAGTACTACAAAATAGGAAACACTGTAGACAGAGAACTCAAGAATGTAATAGTGACAATACACACAGGAAGTACAGAAACACCAGGATAAGAAATTACAAAATAAAACAGGAAACACTAAAGACTAAACTAGGAAACATTAAATTAAATAATTATGAAAGGAAAAAAAAGCAACACCAGGGAAGAAAGACAAACTAAAACAAGACAGGAAATCTAAACTGAAAATATAAAAAAACAAATCATGACACATAGCTGCTAGCCTATCTGGCATCCCTCAATACCTGTACATTTTACAGTTATAATAATGCTCATTAGTTGATGTCACCTGCAGGGGTCAGGTAGAATAGCAGGATTTTCAAGGTATTGTTGAGCTGCACTGCATTTGTGACCTTCTGTCGGCCATTTTGATTTTGGAGACATTTCAGGTACACTTACTACTTCTGGCCATTAGGTGGCAATGTATGGGATGACTTACTAACGTCCACTCGTGATGTTGAGAAACCATTCCATCCATATTTAGGAGAAAACAGCTCTTGAATATATTTCCTCTGTAGTGACCCGTAGACATGAAATGTTAAAATAGCATCAAAGATTTGATCCCAAAGTTGAAAACTTCTGTTATTCTGTTTGTGGTCTTTCAATACTCTCCACAACGCCAACCAAACTGCCAGAGAACAACATTCAAACTTGATGATTATAAACTCTGTGAACAAGTCACTTTCTTTTTGGTTACAACAGAAAAATTATTGTTGAAGTTAAACAGTGCAAACACCTGCTTTAAAAAAAAGGACAGATTTTAGTAATGTGAGTTTATTTATGGGGGAAAAAAGGGCAACTTAGAGGCAGAACAGCAAAACACATTGGATACAAGAATAGCTGATTTATGAGCTGTGGTGCCTCCTAACATACAGAAAATGAGTCAGCAAACTTCAGTAGATGGAGCACAGAACTTATCCATAAAGAGAAAAGCTAAATGCACAGGTATAAAACGTCACAAAAATAAAAGGAGTGCGGGCGAATTTTCAAACAAACAACACGCCGATTTGCCTTTTAATTGAGAACGTTATTGACATCCTTATCAGGAAGTATTGCAACCATCTGATGTGTTATTGCTCATTTGTTTTTATGTCTTCAGCTTATCCAATCAGAGGAAAATAAAAATAAACAAAGGTTGAGACAACCAGCACAACTAATCATCTCTTCTTCCACAGGTAAAACATCAGCACAATCTGTAACCTTTTATCAGCAGTGTGAGCCCGATGAGGATATTGAGTGGTGAGTGACAGTGGAGCAAAAATGGCAAGCATTTCTTTGATATAGTTAAATTATATCTGCACTCCTCAACCCTCTAAGTGTACCTTTTTGAAAAACAAATACAGACTTCTGCAGGGAGAGACAGAGAGAGAAAGAGAGAGAGAGAGAGGGAGAGAGAGACAGAGAGAGAAAGAGAGAGAGAGAGGGAGAGAGAGGGAGAGAGAGAGACAGAGAGAGACAAAGAGAGAAAGAGAGAGAGAGAGGGAGAGAGAGAGACAGAGAGAGAAAGAGAGAGAGAGAGGGAGAGAGAGAGACAGAGAGAGAAAGAGAGAGAGAGAGAGAGAGACAGGTATCTCCTGTCATTTACGTAGGAAATCAAGCTGCAACCTCTGGTGTTGGAAATCAAGCCAACGCAAAAGTATAATAAAACCTGCAGTTCCTCGAGTGCCCACTTGAGGCTGGCTCTATTAGCCAGATAATCCCTGTTAGTTCCCTTATTAAAATGTCAATTTTTACAGCAGCAATAAACATGTTTACAGCCTGGTATGAAAATGTCTCTAAAGCTCATTTCTATGTGTGTACACACTGTACAGGGGTAAATTTTGTATTAATCATCCGTTTTGAATTCATTAAGGTTAAGAGTTATGCAGATTAGTCATGTGACATAATAAGGCTGATTTAACCAACGTTGTGCGTTGTAGCAATAAGCCATAAGGCTCTGCCTCACTTTGCTTAAACCCTGACTCGACTTCTGTCAGCTTTGTATTGTTTCCAACGTTTGGCATATGCTAGCTGGATAACAAGTTCCACCTATTTGCTAGGTGGAGTTAGGTGGAGTCAGTGTTTCCAATGTGGCGACCACCATTGTTCAGCTTCATAACTCCTCAACAGACGTCACTGAGCCTGGCGACTTGTTTCCACTTATTGTACTGTATATGACTGGTGTCGGCAGATCTGTAGAATAGATGATGCATCCTAGTGTCCAACGCAAGGAAATGCATCTCTTTATGGACGGATAGAAACCTGATATTAACTACCTGTAGCCGTGGGGAAGGGGCTAATCGAAGAAACTAGCCTGTTAGCTAGTTAGCAGCATGTTAGCTCCCTGAAATCAACCCCAAAGCTCAATTAATTTAATGTATTTTAGGCACATTTTGGCTAAAATATTACAGAGGGGAGGAGTTTTGCAGGCACATCTGATATCACAGAGAATTCCACAGTAATAAGTGGACTACTACGACGATGAGTTGTAGTACAGTCACAGGATGTATTGGTTTTCTGTTTTGAAGTGTAACTTCTCGGCCCTGACACAGGACTTGCGAGGCGACCACACAGTCAGCCGTTATAAGAGTTAATTCTCTGATGTATGTTTGGTGTGTGTGGGACACAGCAGTCTCTGATTGTACAGCGAGGTGGTCAGCGTGGATGGATGAGTCCACAAACAACACTAGAGGCCGCTGTTTCTTACCAAAAGTCAAGTCTCATTAAAAGATGAATGGTTGGATGATATTATCAGAGTTCTTGATAATATGAAGACGTCATGGTCAGAAAACACAGAGCTCCACAAAAAGCTGCTGATTGTCGCTCTCTGTATTATGTCTCTCAGGAATAAACAGTTCCCTGCTTTCTTCATTGACAATTTGAGTGACTGGTGCAGAATCATACAACATTATTCTGATGAAACATGTTGTGATTTTCTGAAACAAGCCAACATGAAAATGCAAATCTTTAAAAACATCTCATAGTGTCTCCTTTTTGATCAACGTTGTTTCTATCAAAGTCTGATGAGGACCAATCCCAGCAGCAGAAGAGCAGCACGTGTATGTATGTATGTTTGTATGTTTGTATGTATGTAGAAATTAGGTATCAGAGGTTTGGATAATAAATTACAAAAACATTTCTAAGCATAAAATTAGATTTTTATCTTGTCGTCTGCTTTTTTTTTTTGCTTTGCTCCTCCTAAGACAAACTGAGCAGCTGGCGTTGAACAGGTTGAATGATTTCTCTCTCTGATTTTTATTAAAGGTGATGGATGTTCTGCAGATTTAGACAACAGGAAATCCATCTTGAAAGCAGCTGCTTCTGCAGGACGTATACGATTCTGCTCAGAACTTTTTTGCTGTATTTTCTGTGATCAGTCTTGAATTGTGATTTTAGCAACTAAAAATAGAATATTCAGTCCTCTTTTTTTGTCCTCTGTAAAACTGTTATTCTGGTATGAGACGCAATCTGAAAAGGTCGACTTATTTTTTTCTGAAAGTGTAAGAGCAAATAAAAAAAGATTACAAAATAAAGTTGATTTAACAATAAGATGCTGTATTTTTTTTAATGGCTCAAAGCAGAGCCTGTTAGATCGTCCAAAATCCAGGTTTTTCCTGCAGAATAAATCCATGCTACATAATGAGAAATGAAGTAAAGCTGCTGCAGAGTTTGATCCTGTTTGAAGTCTGACTGTCAGTGAGGAGAAAACAGCCACACATCAGGATTAAAGGGAAGAATTGGCCTCTCTGAGAGTCTTCATAAAGAATTCACCTGAAATAACATTATTCACTGTGTTCTTGCAGGGAGGGACTTTCTCCTCCGATGTAAACACAAACACAAGTTTTCTGGAGGACGATGGGTCAGTGTCTGCGCTCTGTTCGGTTCATGCACAAAATAAAAACCAAATGCCGCAACTTTACCCATATATTTAGAAGGTAAAGTGATGTGAAAGGGTTCAGAGTATGCCAGGATTGGAAGTAAATGTTGAGATTCTGATTATTCTTGGTAATGAAGAGGAGAGAACACTCTGTGTTCGTTGGTCTGTTGCACACAGTTGTGCGTAAATTTAAGCTCTCAGAGTAACGATAAAGAAAGAGCCAGGGATTTTCCTGTTGATTGTGTGTCCCATGGTGACTTTGGATGGCCATGTACATCTCTTAAAGAAAGCTTAATAAATAAAGATATTACAAATCAAAGGTTTTCGCTACTTACGTCCCGGGTTTGTGCGTCTCCGCCGGCGCAGACCAGCGCTTTTTCCTACTTCTGTGTTTCCTGCACTCCCCGATCAGGACCAGGCACAGGATCAGGAGCACAAACCTTGCGTAACAGGGCATAATAATAAGTTTAAAAGTCCCGCAGCGAGTTGATCAGTGCCGCTCTGGGTGTGCGTACGGTACGCTCGGTGCGCGGAAACATCGTCTTGTCAGCGGCGGCAGGAGAAGGAATGCAGGGAGTCCGGGAACTGTGTTGGAGGAAGAGAAGAGTCAGAGAGGAGGAAGAGAGAGAGAGAACGACGGGATGCTGAAGTCTGATCCGCGCTCTGATTGGTCTTCAGACTCTGGAGTGTTTTTTTTTCTCTGCGCAGCATCAGCACCAAATGAAGCCGCGCGCGCTGCAGAAAACAGAAACACGACGACGTCCCCTCTGAGGAGCCGATCCGAGGCAAAGACATGAGGAGAGTAGGACGTTTTTTCTCAGAGGAAAGAGAACAAGCTGTCCCATATTCCCTGTACTTTATTATTTTTTATGACAATATACAGAAAGAAAAAAAAATCAGGAAACAAGAACAGGAGTTCTGATTTGATGCAAAATCTGCTTGGAAAATGTTTTAAAATGCCATGCAAAAATGTCTCATGTTTCTCTGATTTAATTCTCCATGAGTGCACGGTTCTATTTGCATTTCTTGCAGCGTTGGACATTATTTAATTATTTCTAACACTTTTGCAGTGTGGGACATGTGTGAGGGCATCCTCTCTCTCTGAGGTAATATGCTGATGTTCACATCTGTCTCACTCAGGACTCTCTAACCTTCAGTCAGTTAAAGGATGGTAAATCACTTTAGAAACCAAACAAGATATGATAGGCTACTTCATGTAGTATTCTAATATCTGTCCTTAGATTCAGCTCAGTCAGGATTAATTTATTATACAGATGCATCGATCCACTTTTTCAGTTCCAATCAGTTTACGATATATGTACTGATATTTTAACCATAATAAACATTGATATAGTTGTTGGTATTATGTGTAAGGCTACATAAAGTTGAAGTAAATATAGCAAAAAATAATCAAAACATATAAAAATAAAAATGATTCCAAAGAAATGGAATCATTTTTATTTCTGAACTTTGTGCTGGCTTCACATACAAACAGGAAGCAACAACAACTGAAGGTTTTCAAATTAAATGTGTTAACTGAAGAGTAAGAATTGTAGTTTTTTTTGACATAGAAGGAGCTGTTTCATCTCGTCTGAATGTCCTGATTTGAGGGTGCTTCATGCAGTTCCATCTGAATGTCTTTACAGCTAAACTTTGTCTTTAAAGGTGACGTAGATCAAGTCTGTCAGTTCAACAACGATATGTAAATTACACCAATATCCGACCTGATACAGATAATTGATTAGAATCCCTAATATTTTTCATACATTTTCCAATATTAGCCAAATCCCTGCCCCATCTTTTTTGACCCATAATGAGTTTGGACAATCAAAATATTTTTATTTTAAACTAGATATTCTATTATTGTATCCATACAGCTCCATTTAAAGATCATATCAGAGTTTACAATATTTATTTGAAAGGACAATGTCAGATATTTATCCAAATGGTAACATTCTTGCTGAGAAATTAAGTGCCAAAAACTGCAGTTCCTTTAGGGTCCACTTGAGGCTGTCTCCAGAAGTGACTCAATCCCCATAAAGCCCCATGTTACACTTTACATTTTTTACAGCCTGGTAGAAAAAACTGTTTTGTGTCTGCAGTTCATTTCTCTCTTCATGACTTCTGCGCATGCTGAATATTTACACAACTCACCTGTGTACATTATATTAAGGCTTAAAGTGATGTAGAATTAGGGGCGTGGCCTCTTTGAGTGACAGGTGGGAGCTGCCTGTGTAACCTAAGATAATTTAGTCACTGAACTTAACATCCAGGCCATGTCTGTGCTGTTGGTGGGATTTTTGAGGGAAAAAAAAGGACAAATAGTCGGTCTTTTTGTGTGATAACATAACTACATATAATATAATTTAAACAGATGATTTATATGAAAATCCATTATCCACTTATCGTTGTCATGATTGAAAAATGACCCCTATAGTTTTTATGTACCAGGCTGTAAACACATTTATTTCTGCTGTAAAGTTTGGTATTTAACATGTGTCTCTATGACAGTTGACTCACTTTTGGAGACAGCCTCAAGTGGACACTCGGGGAACTGCAGTTTTTATCAATTCTGCATTTGCTTCATTTTTTGTAGATTGTTTAGCGTAGATAACTAATAAAGAACCTTGCTATGTTTAATACACCTTTACCATTGAATGTCCATGAATCATACACAGTGGTCCTTTCAAAGTAAAAGACAGGCTACATATTCCCTTGTTGGTTATGGAGGCAGAACAAGACCTTATGAAATCTGACACGGAACAAACAGAGTTTCATTCAGGCGATTTATTTTCTGTTTATATCCCGTACACCAGCCGAGAGCAGAATCATTGTAGAGACAGAAACTGTGCTGCCTTCAAGTCAAACCTGAACATGTGCAGGTGTAAGATGTTGCTCCAAATGCAGAAAAACAACAGAGACAGATTTGTTCCCCTCAATAGGTCGACTGCTACGAGCACCTCTGAGATATTTTTCCATGCTGCCGAGTTCTGTTCGTGTCAGAAAGCCGTCAGTTATGAGGAGCAAAGAGTGAATGTAAATTACCTCCCAGTTTCTCCGAGTCTCATCAGAGCGATAAACCCTCCTCAGAGTGTATCAAAGAGGGTAAACGGCAGACAGTGTGCGGGTCTATTTATACGGGGAAAATTAGTGTTTGCGGTCGGCTTCAGAAAATGCAAGACAAACAAGAGACTAATGCACAGAGACGTGGAGTGAACACCATCAAACATCAAGACTGTCACAAACCAGAGGGATTCAAGCGTCCACAGAAAAATGACTTCCTGTTTCAAATTAAATTTAAAAAATCTGTTGGATGTTTTAAAAAAAAAAGCCAGTTGTGTTGAAGGAATACAGACTGATAACTGAACCTGCTGCAGATCAGACTCGTGGTAACTGGTGAAAATAGTCTTATAAATTATCTCACCAGTAAACGTTTCCATGGTGATAACAGCTCAAAGCACTCTGCCCTCCTGTGCTCTTCAGAAAACCATAGTTTTATTTGGCAGAGCTATTCCCTTCACAGAATTGTCTTTGGATTTTTTTTGTTGTTGCTCCAAAAGTCTTTTCTTGACCTTCAAATGCTTTCCTGTAGTTTAAACGTTGTTTTCAGTGCAGCTGGAGTTTTAAATTTAAGGGTAGTTTTTTTTTTTCTTACATCCAGGCCCTGCATAATTTGGCATATTATTGACAGTAAGGATCAAAAGGTTGATGGCAAACACTCCGACTCGCCCTCTGGTTGGCTAAAGCCTGGCTCACACTGCAGGATTATCGGGTCCGATTCTTCCTTCCTGACAACCGCAGGGTCGCTCAAGACTCAAGGCTGCTCTGAACCGATTATCTGCTCAGATTCTCTTGTAGTGCGAGTCGTACAAGGATCCTATTTTAACATCCCCGATCTGCTCGGTGAATGTCGGGAACGCCTCGATTTATTTCAAACAGGTTCGATATTTAGAGTGTTACAATTACGTCATGAAAGCGTCTGACAGAAGTCGAGTATGACTGCAGTCACCAAGAGACGAGGGAGGACAGTAATAAGTGTTACGGTGACCGGCGGCAAAATGGCAACCTGAACGGGGGCGCTGAACAACTGCATGCTCGTAGTTACAATCTGAATATACAACACATGTTGTCGGCGTCTCCCCAGACATGTATGTGTTTACCTCTGCACAAAGCATTATAATTGCAAATTTAACTGCCTGCTCCATTGTTTATGTGAGGTGGTGCGTTCCTCTGTCGGGTACCATAATCTTAAGTCAATCCTGTAGTCTGTGATGCGCCAAGATTTTTATATCTTGTAGTGGGAGCGTGTTTGAGATCATGGAGAAGATCTGTTAGGATTCTGTTAAGAGAGAAGTGTGTGATGCTACTGGATTTTAAAACTCCTGCAGTGTGAGCCAGGCTTTACCCTGATATTCTTACTAAACCAACCAAAAAAAGGCAACAGTGTTTACTGGCCAATAGGAGACAGAGTAGGGGGTAGAGAGGTATCATCCCTTTGTGATCCTAGGAAGAAAAATTGCAGCATACTTTGGAATATTGTGAATCAGAGTGGATTTAGAAACGGGGATCTATGGAGACTGGAAAACAAGTGGGTACAGTACACCCTGTATAACCTGCACTACACTACTGGGTAACAGGTACTAATGTCTCTTAAAGGTGAGCATTGTGTATCTTTTTTTAATTGTTAGTTCAAAGCTGGGAATTACACACACATTAAAACACACAGTTTATGTTTCTGGCATAAAAATAGGATTAAATATTTGGGTTTATTTCTGTAACATTGCCTGACACTTAACATACTGAATAACAATCTGAAAGAATTAAACATACTTTAACAGGCTCCTTTGATCCAAGAATGACATTGCAGCCGCTACAGCCGGTTTTAGCCGCAGGCTCATGAAGACATCTACTGGGTTGATCCCAAAACATTTTGTACCTAATAGTCGTTTAGACTCCAAACTAGAGCCCACGTTTAAAAACGTACCACATCAATCGCACCTGTATGAACTGAAGCTGGAGCGCTGAGGCTGGAGCGCTGAGGCTGGAGCGCTGAGGCTGCTGCAGAGGTATAATGGACTGAAGTGACCCAACAGGACATTAAAGCACATGATGATGAAGAAGAAGAAGCCCTAAACACACTCTCTGTGAATAATATACTTTTCCAATAATGACAGTGAGACAAACCCCTCCCACAGTTCAATGAGGATTACATGTTAAATTACATTTTGAATTAAATAATGAGAACATGATGCAGCTCTAGGACAGACAACAGACACATTAAAGAAGGTATGTGATGTGTGTGTGTGGAGGTGTGACTTCCTGTTCTTAAAAAATGCACCACACTGGAGAGTAAAATGGACACTGATTAAAAGACACCCAGGAGGTCTGGTGGTGATTAAAGTGCCTCCACTGCAGGAATGAGATCTCCCCTCAGAGGAGACTGAACCTCTGCTGACGAGCACAGTGGGAGGAAAGTCTGTGGAAGCCGCTGACTCGGCTCTGGTTCCACTGCAGCGGGTCACAGTTCTGTGGTAGGAGGATTGGACTCGAGAGAAGGAGGGCGTGAGGGGCCTCGCTGGTCACAGCTCAAAGTCGAACTGGTACTCATTAGCCAGGTAGATCCTGCGGAAGATGAGAGCGGCCAGAGCGAGGGTGAGGAGCACGATGAGAACGGCAGAGCCCGTGTGGATGTCCTCCTCCTGCTGCTGGCGAGGAGCCGGGGGGAAGGCCGGCCTGCTGGCTGCGTCTCTGCCGTCTCTCTGACCCTGCTGGCTCTGCTGCTGAGCCCGACGCTGCCGGGGGCTGAGGGGGCGACCCGGACTGGGGACGGCAGTGGGTCGAGGCTCCTCTTCTGAAGCCTCTGCCTGTGGAGCAGTGAGACAAAAACTAAGCATCAAAGAGTCTTCATAACAAAAACAATATGCACCTTGTGTTACTTTTACCACAGAATCATTTCTGAAGCATTTGTTTCTATTTGACTGTCAGAAGCTGCACACAGCTGACTTAATCTGCCTTGGATTCTCCCCGGGATTTCTATGATGGCGTTCAGTTTCAGCTGTGAAGATCCGGCCTATCTGTCTGAGTGACAGTTTCACTGTTTCTAACAAGCAGTATTTGGAGTTTCTTAGTCACGCCTTACTTTAAATCCTCTATAATTTGTGGTTACTAGCAGTGAAGGGTATCGAGCTACTCTTCAGATTCAATAGTTGTTACAATGGCAGACATTTTTAAAGCACTCATTCCTCTTTAGTTTACATGAAACAGTCGACAACTATACAAGATTTAGTGACATGGATTCAGCAGGCGAGGTCACGCTAACGTCAGTCCAATGGCATCCTGGGAGAACAAACCCACGGGCTGATGATCATTCAGGTGTGAGCTTTCTGTCTTGGAGTAAAAAATATGTTTTTCCCTGCTCAAGAATATAGCTGAGTTGTCTATGTGCAGGAAGGAAAACTCTCTCCATCGCCAAGGACAGTACGCTCTCGACGTATGGAGTCAAACCACACACTTCTACTAAACCAGCTGTCAGAGAGCTGCAAACACTGAGACCCAGGTGCAGCTCACAAGGAGTTGTTTTCTCTCACAGTGCCAAAACAACCCAAAATAATGTCAACATTAAGTTTGAGGATTGAAGCAAAACAAGTAACACTAAAGTTACTTTTATAATGCAGTAACTCAGAACCCAAAATAAAGAGGTTTTAATGAGATTAAATGACAATTAACAGACTGAGAGGAGGCTCAATTAACCACATCATGCTTAGTCAGGTCATCAGCAGGAGGGCCAGCGTAAACCTTCTAAAGTGTTTATTATTTTAGAATGGGGTTTGGTTAAAACGTTTCTGGAGAATCTCAACAACGGCAGGCGTCGCAGCACATCATGGATTTTCACTGAAGGCCAAATAATGAATCACGCAGGTTGAGTTTCTTTAAACATGTTAAAGTAGATATTACCTTCTCTCAGAGTGAAAACACAACTTTGAAGATGGAAACCGTTGACTCATAGTTGTGTGTGTGTGTGTGTGTGTGTGTGTTTACTTGTTTATTAGGATTCATCACAATATCTTGTGTGACAAAAAACAACAACACAGTAGGGCACATGTTTAAAGGAAGTCCTCTTTGTGTCATTAAAGAAATAATAAACATTATAAACCTTTAAGGTTAACTTTTCTTTGGCATGAACAATCTATGATCATCAAAATCTTCTATATATTAATCTGAAATCATCTTAAATTGTCTCTGGCGTTAATGTCCCTAAACAAAAAGAAGAGTTTATTAAAACAGATAAATGAACCCTGCAAGAACATCTTCCACATTTGTGCCACTTTTTTTTTTTTTGTGCAACTTTATAGAAATAATCGTTATTCTTGATCATCCTGCTTCAACACATTCAAACCTACGTCAATGTTTTTCCAGCATAAATACTGAAGGTTAAAGTTATTTCAGAGAAACTGTGAAACCGCTGCACAGGCCCCTAAAGTGCAGTTTAAGGGCCTGTGTCCACTGACGATGCTCTTAGCACTGGCAGCAACCACAACCACAGTTTCAGAGCGCTGCTTCTTGTTGCCAGGTTACAAAAGTTAACTTCTGATTCCCTTGGTAGTGGCCGTTAGCTCTGTTAAAAAAAGTTCCATATGATTAATATTTGCTTTTTATTCAAATGAAATATCACCAAGAAAATATATAAATGAATCTTGTACTGGCATTAGCAGCAACTCTGGACGTGGAAATTTAAAGAGTTGGATAAGTTTCTTCTCGGCTGTCATAGTTGATATGAGCTGATATCAGAAGTCCTGCCCCTTCTTGATTCGGATTGGACGGTAAGGGTGAATTGACATTGGTGAGTGAGTGAAATGTCAAGACGCTGAACATGTTTTTGCACTCTGGGTGCTGAGAGCTGAAAATGCTAAATTGCATTGTTGTCGTTTTCTTTCAAAATGTAATTCAGTGGACTCCTTCTCTCAGACAGGGACCAAAGAAAGTACTGAAGAACACTAATCACTTAAGGCAAATGTATATTGGTGCAAAGGATTAATGTTTCAATGCACTGTATCTCCTTCAGAGTTTGACTGTTTCTTAACTTTCTGTAGATTCTGCCTGAGAGACAGAGTCCACTGAATTAAATCTTGAACTTCTAAGGTCAATGAGAGCACTGACCTCCACCTGTGGAGCGGCTGAAGCGCAAGAGTTTCCTTCTGCTTTGCATTGGTTTGGTAGTAAGAATGGATGTTGCCAGTGCGAAATACAGCCATAGTGTAAAAAGTCTTGAGGCTCAGGTTTTACAGATAAAACATTTATATATTTCAGTCAGTCAGAGTCGGCTGTGGACAGAACATCCTTCAGGACTGTGCAGCGGCAGTGTAGGATACCTCGGTCCAAACAGGTTTTAAATCGTGTCCCTCCAGCTCCAGATGGTGAGTCCTTTTTCTGACCTCCTCAGTTTTATCCAAAAACTCACCAACTCTAATCTAAGTTGACCCTCCTCCCTGCTCCTCCACACTCTGCTGCTGTGGTACAGTGGTGAGCAGCTGGCGCCAAAAAAAAAATCAATCCTCTTAGGCGAACAAAGCTTGTCCATAACATCTGAACTGGTGAAAGAAAGCAGCGGAACCATCGACTCCAAGCTGCCGAAACAGATCCAGAGAGATGTGCTGAGGAAACGCTGATGTCTCGCTGCTTGATTTCACACACACACACACACACACACACACACACACACACACACACACACACACACACACACACACACACACACACACACACACACACACACACACACACACACACACACACACACACACACACACACACACACACACACACACACACACACACACACACACACACACACACACACACACACACACACACACACACACACACACACACACACACACACACACACACACACACACACACACACACACACACACACACACACACACACACACACACACACACACACACACACACACCCCCCCCCCGACACAGAGCTGCTGCTGCACAGTCAATCATTTTCATCCAGACTCATTCAGAGTGACTCGGCTCAGTGGGATGTCAACAGGTGATGAGAAGTGTCACCAATTACAGAAACAATGTCAAAGATGAGTGACTGACTGACAGATGGTGTTTTTAAAACCTGGACCATGCTTTAGGTATTTTAGAGTCTCGATGATTAGTAAGTACAAAGAGGCTTGGAAAAGCTCCAGTTGATTTCTTCAGCCAGCAGCCATGAAACAGTCTGTGATGTCTGCAATGTTATCTGGGGACAAACGTGTCTGATCAGAGCATGACTAATAGAAGTAGATCAATATTCTCAACATCTGACAGTGATACAGAAAGGATCCTTACAGACAGAGACCTTTTGGTTGAAGAGGAGAATAGTTTTAAAATGTGTCTGTTTGCATTCACACTTACAGCTGTGAATTGGATTTTTTAAATTCTACAAGTGTGAAAGTCCTGATAGACATTAAAAACTATACGGAATAATAATAAAAGGATACTAGAAGGAAAGGAAGAGAGAGAGGGAGTGAAAAGGAAAGACAGATTGTACGTCTGTTTGGAGGATCTGAGAGGGAGAATTGAGAAGGGTGTGTGCTCTGTGTGTGTGTGTGTGTGTGTGTGTGTGTGTGTGTGTGTGTGTGTGAGTTTGAACGTGTTGATGTGTGTATTCATGTTGTGTGAAAGGTGGTGTTTGTGTAATGTTTATGGGGCTGCAGCAGGGGGGTTTTGGGATCCAAGGCCCAAAGGTTGTTGTACAACTTAAATCTTTCAAACGGTTCATTCTAACAGAGTTTTAAATAACTTAGAACTAAAAACAAAATCACTGAGAGTGGCAGCAGTAGAACAGCAACTTCCTTCTTCCTCTGAGGTAAAAGGTTTTTGTCACTGACGTCTGGCAGCTTTGAAGACATTTGAAAGGGTTTCTTCTAATAGAAAAACCTCTTTGTATTGATTATTAAGCTTCATCTCTATAGCATCTGTTCTGTAGTGAAGTCAGGCACTGCTGTTATAACACTCTCTTCAAAGCTGGCAGACTCCATTCATTAAAACTCAGTTTTATTTTTTTTTGCGCCTTTTATTTTTGAGAGATAGGACGTTAACAGAGTCGGAAATCAGGGAGAGAGAGAGAGCTGGGGAATGAGCCACAGGTCGGATCCGAACCCGGGCCACCCGCCCGGAAGACCACATCCTCCATACATGGGGCGTGCGCTAACCACTGCGCCACCAGCGCCCCATTAAAACTCATTTTTCATCACGAACAGGAGTTGATGGTCCACCATCATCTCATTCAGTTGGTGTTACAGCCTGACTGTTTTTAAATGGTTAGTTCAGATCCAACACAACTTTTGTGTACAAACTGAATATTTGAAGTGGAGGTAAACCACTGACTCTGACTCCTGACTTCTGGAGGATAGAATGATAAAATGTTTTTCTTTCAATGGAGTCTGGTGTGTTTAAAGAGTGATTCAACGGCTGCTTCTGATAAATAAATGAGAATAAATAAAAAAAACACAGAAAGGAAACCTTCAGAGATAGACCTGCTTGTTAAAGAATAATATGACTTTTGTGTTGCCCACTTTTATATCACTATACTCCACGGACAAAATGTGTAATGTTACCAGCAGATACCATAACTGAACTGGTCTATAACTGCAGCAACTCGTTAGTTTAAATCTGATTTTGTTTCAAGTTACAAGTTTAGATTTCTGTAATGTCGTCAGACAATTAAAACAACAATCTGAGCCTGCAGTTGCAAAAAAAAGCACTTTTAAAGGATGGACAAGACCCTATTTCTGTTGTAAGACCAATTTCACGTGCAGTGTACTCTGAGGAGAACGACGGCTATTCTAGCCCCGATCTGCTGTCGCCCGGGAATCAGGGAATGTTTGTTATGATTTAGCTTTTAGTTAGCTTGTGTTTGTTAGTGATGCTGTGTGTGTGTGTGCGTGTGCGTGTTTGTGTGTGTGCGCGTGTTAGAGGAAAAGCAAGTGCATATGTGCTGATGTGTGTCTTTGAGCTGTGCACATGAGACAACTGAACTACAGTTTTCTATTTAAATTGCGCCATCCTGATTTCACTCATACAGTGTGAGCTCAGGTCATGCCTGACAGCCGGGTTGTACAGTGTGAGTACATAAATCTCGAGCTCTGGTGTGTCGTTAAGGACGACAGAGTGAGCTGAGATTCTACCACGACTTTTACACAATCGTACGGTGTACGCCGGGCTATATACACCACAGAGGACTGAAGAAATCTAATGAAGCTATTCCCAAACTCCTGTACCATTTAGTCATTCAGTCCCTAAAGTATGTCAAAGCAGGGAGCACTTTTAAAAATACCAGAATTATCCTTTAATGAAGATTGTTTTTGGATCATTAGCTGCCTCGTCTGAGCTTCTTCTCCATGTGTTCAAGCAGTTTGAGCTCATTTATTAAATGCAGAAACTTCCACGACTAAACACTCCACACTCACAGATGAACATAGTAAAATAATACAAATACTGTCATCCAACGGAATAGTAATAATAATTATTAATGACAAGTCTATCTGTTGGTGAGTCTCAGTTTATGAGTCTAACCTGGTTGGATCTTTAATTAGACTGAGTCCAGTAATGCTCTTTAAATACAGCCAAACTGAGTCGACTGTAAAGACTTCTCTACAGCAGGATTGTAGCTCATACATTTATTTTAAACAATCATACTGTCTGTGATATTTAACACATCAAAGCCACTTACCATGATTTCAATGTTTCATTTCCTGTTTTATTTTGTATTCCTCCCTCGTGTTGCTTTAATTCCTGTGAATATCTCTTTATTTTCTCATTTGTATCCTCTTGTGCATTTCCCCTTGTCTTTTTAGTGTTTCCTGTCTTATTTTGTAATTCTTTTTGCCTTTTTGTGTCATCTCTTGCTTAAGCTGTTGTCCTGTTTTATTTCTGAGTGTCTGCAGTGTTTCCTGTTTTATTTTGTAGTACTTGTCTCCAGTGTTTCTGATCCTGTCTGACTTCCTCTCCTTGTCTGGTTTCCCTCGTTTGTCACACCTGTGTCCAATCACTCCTGGTTTATTGTCTTCCTGCTCCTGAGATACGTCTCTTACCTCTCAGGGTTTTCTCGAAGCTCTTTGTTTCTCTTTCTGCATTTTTGGATAGTAAGCCTTATATTGCCTTTTGCATTTTTGTCAAAATTCATGCAATAACTTCTGGTTTTCTGCATGTGGGTCCTCCTCTTTGTGTTTTTTTTTTACCACCTATGACACATCTCTGACACACATGCTTTCTTCACATACAGTATCAGAAAGTTAGGCCACAAAAAAAGGAGAAACAGTCCTCAGTTGTTCCTCTCTGAAAACACTCACTGCTGTGTCCGACAGTTTGCAGCTTAAACAGATTGAAAAATAAACCTGCAGGACACTGAATCAGATTGTTTAATCCTCAGTATCAGCTCTGTTGCATGTCGCTGAAGGAGATTTACAGTGGAGTGATATATTTTTATTAAGTCTTCAGTGATGTAAATCATCAGCAGTAAGTGTTAGCTTTTAGTGTCAGCTCCTCAAGAGCAGATCAGGGACTTCTTTAGAGTAATCGCAGAGCTGTCACGCAGATCTGCTGTAGGGACAGAGGACGATGGAAACACCACTCAATCCTAGACAGAGACAGAGTAGAGACGTACAACACGGCTGCTGACACTCCTTTTCAGTTGTCACACCCCCCACCCCCTCCTGCAATTTCAGGGGTGCCTATAGCCTAGTGGTTATAACACACGGCCCACATACAGAGGATTTAGTCCTCATTGCAGCGATCGTGGATCCAAGTCCGACCCCGGCACTTTGCTGCATGTCATTCCGGTGACATGCGTCCTATTCCGGCGGTAATAGCAGCTGGAAGGGAGCTCTGTGATCTGCAGAGATGGTTTCAGTGTCTGGCTGAATTTCAAAAACCTTTCCCTTCTCTAAATTCACAACAAATAACCTCGCAGCGAAGCTGGGATTGTGTTTTTTTTTTATTATGTATTCATTACACAGATCTGTCAGCGTTGTCTAAACACTGAAGACAGTAATGATCACTCAAACATTCAGGCAGAAAAGAGAGATTGGATTTGTATCTTTTTTTTTTTATGATGTCATGGAGCCCTCCGTCTCCCCCGCTGAATTTAAGATTCTTTTTGATTAATGTTGAGGTTGAAGCTGAGAGGAATTGGTGTACATTCCTCTCGCTCATAAATCCAACATGTTGTGAAACGTAACAAAGTGGAGGAAAACTTAAGACCAAAAAACAAAAGGTAAACAGTTGTACTCAGACTCTGAACCACTGAGTGTTTTATGAGTATTTTAAAAGTGATTCTGGTGTACGGGGAGCCAGTGGAGTGCTTTGAGGACCAGAGAGATGTGTTCAGGACTCTGGCTGTTTATTTTTGAATAAGATGAAGTCGTCCTACAGATTGTTTGGATGACCCTGCATACAGAGCTTTGCCGTTATCTAACTTGGTTAAAATTAAACATGTTCTCAGAATTTAAATATTTTTTCAGGAGGAACCATGCAAGTTTTTTTGGATTCAAAAACACTTTACCTAATTGTCTACAATTTTCCAAAACATACCCGAAATGATAATTTCAGTTCATCAACAACGTTGTTCTAAACTTCTAGTTTTGGCTGTCAGTGATAAAATCAGTGTACTTAAAGGTGCAATATGTAGAATCTTTACACTAAAATATCCCAATTAATTTAAAAACCTGTTTTATATTTCTGTTGTTGTTGAGTACTTGCATTGCCTCTAATATTTACAACAGTTTTCAAAGCCAGAGAAATCCTTAATTTTATAGTTGTAACGGGGAGCCTGCCATAACAAGCTCGACATGTTAATCATTGCCATGGAAACACTGGATGTTACGTCAAAGACCGCTACATAAGGAAGCTTGAGCTGTTACTGAAAGTTGCTGTACTGTTGCTGTATGTGCTGCTGTGATAAGAAAAATGTGATGTATACTTGGATACGTCGTCAGTAAACATATCGTTTTCCTGCCCGTTCGTCTTGAGATCGTGTTAGGCGGTGGGGGTGGATTAGCAGAGAGAATCACTCCCATGATTCCCCGCCTGCCTCAACGTCATATTGTTTTGATTGAGCGCCCCCTGGTGATGAAAATTACATACTGTGTTTAAGCAGGAAGTATAAGTCCGTTGGTGAGGTTTGAGATGATAAATCCAGCAGAGAGGACAGTTAAGAGCCCATTGCTTTAACATCACACTTACATTCACTAAAAAGTTGAGCGATAATAAGACTGGAATAAAAAGATGACGTGGTCAAAAATATACAGTAGGTGTTTCAGTCGTTCAACATCGATACGATAGTGTCAGAGAAGTTTGCATCTATCTCAGCCTGTGGACTTGTTGTGGATTTGAAGCCCAGTGGAATTACTGTGTGGGTTATCTTCTCTGCAGTTTTTCAACATTTTCTCTAGCACCTTGTAACTCAGTCTCACACCTACTGACATATTAGTTATGAAAACATACTAAATAAAACAGATATGTGGTAAATAAAGCCGTGTAGAAACTATTTACTTTGCTGGTTGGTGATCTAAAAACCTGTGGAAGTGTGTGGAGGCTCTGTTCTGTAGGTGGTGTTTTAACTGCAGGGGGGTTAATGTTCTCTCCTGTGTTCAGTCCCTGAGCGGCACTTTAACACCTACCTGTTCGGTCTGAGGCTCGTCAGCCGCTTCCTGTCCTGCAGACGTGGAGGCGTCTCCCTGATCGAGCGAGGAGGTCTCGCTCTCTGCTCCTCCGCTCTCACTCGTATGTCTGGATAAACTGGTCTCCGCCTGCAGGAACGCACAGAGAGCTGCCGTCACTTAAACAGTACACGGACAATAAGAGTGTGATAGGAGGGTTTGGGGATCTGTCATGGCTCACTGAGAATGAGTTCATCATCATAAATAACCAGTTAAACATTCTGCATTGTAGATAGGATTGAAGGATGTTGATCAATTCAGGAAAAGGAGAGCAAATGCAGGGATTGATTAAATAAAAGGGGGACATTTAAAGGCAAGTTTTTTTACACTAGAGTGAGAGGAATTTATGTACGGTAAAAACTCTCAAACTGTTTTTACATCTGCATTCCTAAAAATATCTAGATAATTTCAGGAGAGCTCCTCATGAAATTCTCCTGACCTGGCTGTTTATAAATACACCTCACAGCGGGAGACTTTCCCTGTCAGATGGAGAGGGGGGGTGGGGGGTGTTGTCTCTTGAGGCAAGACGTGACTTAAAACCAAAGCCAGGGAAGTAGCCGACGAAGCAACAGTCAGCTTTGTGACGCAATAATGATAATATTTGCCTTCATATCAATGCAATGTGAATCAGCTGTGCAGCTCATCATCACTACCTGACACTGATGCTGTGAAGTGAAGGCCTCCTCATGGGGTAAATTTGCACTCCACATCTCTTTCAATCTCTCATTGAGAGGAGCTAAAACTCGAGGAAACAACGTGAGTGAGGGACGCTGGGAGAGACAATAAAGGCAGAGTTGGTAATTTTCTCCAGATACACTTTTTAAGATTTGTGTTGAAATTGTCTTTATGTCCTGACAGACATTAATAACTCATGTTCTCTGAAAAAGGAACAAAGACAATCTGTCATCTGTATCAGTTGTAGGAATGTAAAAACTTTGACCAATGTCTGCCACGAGGTACCAATCTGATGAACCAATCACACGCCTCCCTGTCTCCCTGCTCGTTCTCTACCTCATGCATCCAAGAGCCCACACTCAAAGCATGATCTGAGGTCCGCTTCTGGACCAATGGTGCCTGTGCATGTAAGTGAGGGGCGTGGCTTTTGAGGGAGCACAGAGGGGAGGGGGTGCAGGGAATGCTACTTTCAAAATCATGCTAGTTTTTGAAAATCACCAACCCTGTCTTTAATAAATGGATACTTTCATAATAAAAAGGCAAACAATATCCACAGATGAAAATATGATTCAAATCTCTAGAAAAGCTACTGAATGAACCGTCTGATCGTTTCTGTAGTAAACTGTTGTCTCTGAATCTAAGCATGAACTCTTGAACTCTGGAGTGTTTCTGTTCGAAACAGAAAGTCTGAGCAGCAGAGCGGAGTGAAGTATCCGACATGTAGGCCACTGTAGTCTGAAACGTCGTCATGTCAAAATAAAAGCATGTCAGCGGAGGCAGGGATTATATATTTCTGGCTGATGAAGTGCACAGAAAGAGAAAAAAGCAGCCGTTCCTCTCTGTAGCTGGTGCTGTCAGAAGCTCTTTTGCTCCGAGGGTTAAAGAGCTGACTGAAGCGTGAATCAAACGTGACGCACGTTGAAGCCGCTCGGTCGTACCTTGAAGTTGATTTGCTGAGCCAGTTCTTTGGCCTGGTGGTCCTCGGCGCTCGGGTTGCTGTTGGGGGTCAGAGCCAGGAGGGCGGAGCGCATGGAGCAGCCGCACGTCTCGCAGCAGAAGTCCTGAGACCTGACGGAGACAGAGTGATGGTGCATGGTGAGGTCATGGTGCTGCAGGAGAATCTTAAACATTCAGAGACCTTCAGTTTAAAAATAAAAACAAAAAGGAGGTTAAAACTTTTCATTTTCCCTCCTGTCTGTGAATGACCAACCTGCTTTATAAATCTGCTTCAGAAACAAAATATATAACCTGTTAATATATCAAACACACCTAAAATGTAAAGTTCTGCTCGTCCTATCACAGAACATCTGGTTTACCTGCCGTGTCACCTGAAATATTAACCAGCCAGACTTTCTCCCAGCCAGCTTGTACAATAACTACATCGTTCCCTGATGTATGTCCCACTCATAATTAAACAGCAGCTCAGGCCTGTAATGCATCATCGAGTGTGATTAAGGTTCAAAACAAAAAGACTTGTTCCACTTCATCCAAAAGAAACAACAACAACAACAACAACAACAACACTGAGGTATAGCTGCAACACGTCATCCTAACAGCTTCATGCTTCAAGGAAAACTCCAGTCTTCTTCTCACAGTGGTTTCTATGGTTTCTATCCTGTCTGCTATCTTTATTTCTGTCTACATGTTCTTCTCCTGACCCTCATTCTTGCAGCAGACATTGAGAAACTGTAATTTGGGGTGTCTGTGGTTTGTCATGGGTGCACAAGAATGCTCATAGACCAAAAAATGTGATTAATACCACTGAACAGGATCGAAGCAGATTGATACTTTTTAAAGGAAGAATGTACGACTTTTTACTTATAAATACAGCAGAAATGAAGTCTATCCTGTGTAAATGTGTCTCTGAGTCATGACTGTCTACAATGAGTGAGAAGTGTGAGTCCCACTGGCTGTGTTGTTGTCTGAGCCGTGTTTACATGGACGGGACGGCATTGTGTATCAAATTACTACATGTAGCCCTGCCCACAATCCTCCCATGTAGTATGTCCTATTTGACTCTAATTGTGTACATCATTTACTAAATGAACATCATGCTGTTTGAAGAAGACTTGAAACTGGAGATTGAGATCGTCAACTCATTATGAAAATGTTTACTGAGGGAACACATAACTGTGAAGTAGGAACATTTTATCATAGACTTCTATACAATCAGACTTGTTTAGCACCGGTAGGTTTGCCCCCTTCTGTTAAGTAAAGAGAAGACATTTGTGAAAATACTTCACCTTTTTAGTCCAGGTGGCTTTGTCCACAGCGCCTGACGTTTTGACATTAGCTGAATCTTTATGATGACTTTAAAAAGATTACCAAACAGAGAAGTATCACCGAGGATCGAACAGTGAAACTAACCAACAGTTGGTTTGAGGAAGAGCTACAATGGGATTTTTTTGGCTGGTGGTCAAAGATTGTGAGGTGGTCAGCACGGCCAAAGAAACAGAAACTAGACGATGGATTCTGATTTATTCAGACACTTAAATGTGAGCAGTCTGAGCAGATGGTGGCTCACTGGTGAATCTGAAAAACTGCAATTTGGCATCTTGATTAGGACGTTAACGAGGTTTTCAGAGTGAGGTGCCTGTATTTTTCACATTTGTGTGTTTGCATCCTGTAGAGAATCTGGCAAAAAAACAAGGCTGCAGAAGAAGCTTTGTTCGTTTGTGGATTTGGCTGCGTTTGATGTTGGCTGCGTCATAAAGCATCCTCAGCTGACAGCTCTGTCTCTGCCTCCTCCACCTGTGGCACACTCAACACCACATCCCTGCAAAAAGGTGTAGACTGTTGTGTGAAACCTTCACACCTTCGTGTCAGTCCTGACAGCGGGGTGCAGTGCAATATTTCTTAGAGAAGGAGCAACACATCCACTGAGCGCACTGACATAGAAATAAAACATAAAAAGCAAGACGTAAAAGAGGTTTGAGGGGACTTGTATCGGAGAAGCTAATCGTCCCTTGCAGCTGCTAATGGCCTGATGTTGCAGCTGTGAGGAGGAGAGATGAATCGTGCTCTGAGGAACACCACATCATCACCGTGGAGCTCCTCGGGCCAAAGGTGGCACGGATAGATTTGGATACATTATGGCATTAAATGATCCACATCAGTGTCTTCCTCTGGAGCCAAATTGAAATTCTGTTGGGAGTGAAGTTGAGATGTAGCCGGGGAAGAAGCTGGGTTTGTTAGGCATTCTCCATGACTCTGGGAACGATCTGGTGTGCCTCTAGTCGTCGTGTCAGTGGACTATGACAGCTTTAACAGGCGGTCTGTGTCTCCTGGAGCAGAATCCATGCAGACAGGCTCCACAGTTGGTTGATGGTTTCTCATATGAATGACTGTTTGAACCCTCCTTAGTGCTGATAATCTCACAGATAATAACACAGATTAGCCAGAAGGAGGGCTTTGGTTTGAAAAAATCTGACATAAATACTGAGAGAGGAGAAGCAAGCCTTTAGATTAGATGTCAGTAATACATCACACACACACACACACACACACACACACACACACACACACACACACACACACACACACACACACACACACACACACACACACACACACACACACACACACACACACACACACACACACACACACACACACACACACACACACACACACACACACACACACACACACACACACACACACACACACACACACACACACACACACACACACACACACACACACACACACACACACACACACACACACACACACACACACACACACACACACACACACACACACACACACACACACACACACACACACACACACCTCTTACTTTTGATATAAATTGGAGGAGCGTTCTTCTAAAAAAAGCGAGCTGCAACTTGCTGGCTGTAATTACATGACTAGTCCGCTGTTTGGTTGACAACCGGTGCTTATGGAGTAATTACCAATAAGAGAACCTTTTGTCTATGAGCTGAACTAGTCTCGGTTATGAACAATCACATAGCAGTAACAAAACAATACTGCTTCTCTAAACCCATCTTTTGTACAAAGGCAGAGATATAGGTCACGTCCAAAGGTAGAAACTTTGTATTTATCCAACAGCTCACACTGCTTTATGTGGAAAAAGAGAGGCACACAGTCCAGGAGTGCACGTCTGTTTTGGGGCGTAGATTCAGAATTATTATATTATGAAGAGTTGTAAGAGAGAGACAGAGGACAGAAAAGAGGGGGTTAATGATCGCCAGTGTTTAGACCAAACTTGGATTATTTTTGCATTTGAACATGTTCTAATGACCTGTTAGACATCACAGTCAATCTAAAAAAAGATGTCATGTTCATATCAGTGTTTGTATGAGACGCTTTGTGGGCTTGGTTTGTCCAAATGCAGCGAGAAACAGAGGGTTGTAAATGAAAGGAGATTGGTAAAACATAATTTAAAGGTGAGTTGTGTAATTTTAAACCCAGGCCCTGCTTTAATATTTTTTGGGGTCTACATGACTGAAATATACAAAATCTCTGGAGAAGCATGAGTACGGTAGATTAATTCAGCCAGCAGCAGTGAAACAAACGGATGCAACACAATCCATTGGGGTAAAAGATCCTGATCAAATAACATCCAATTAAAGTTGTTTTTTGTCACTGACAGGCTCAGTTATCCAAACTGTCTGAAAACATTACAGAGTGTCCCTCCAGAAATAAACCTTTTGTTAAAGAGGAAAGTTATTCATGATAACAGCTCTTACATTCACCTCTTTAAAGTCACGAGTCAGTTGACAAAATTCTGCTGTCTGATGCAATCTCCCGGAGAAATCACAAAACTTAAAAAATATATATTTTGGGGCTTTTTGTCTTTATTGAATAGGACAGTGGATAGAGTGGGAAACAGGGAGACTAAGGCCAGACCCAAATAGGGCCGCCCAATTTGAGGACTGTAGCCTCTGTACATGGGGCATGACCTAACCACTAGGCCATCTGTGCCCCAATTTGTATACCTTTTAAAAAGGTATAATTTGAGGCATATTAAACATTAGCAGCTTTAATATTGAGGAGGAATTACTTTCTAAAAAAGAGTTAAGTCAAACTAAGTCAAACTCCCCCAGCGGTTCAAACGTGTTACATACAGCACATGTTTTTTGTCCCACATGGATCCCTCCTTGTCCAACCGTTAGCCCTGCCAGGAAGGGGAGGAGAGACGACCTCGCACAATTGCAAGAGTGCAAAAAAGAAAAGACTCTGTTTAGTCTTAAATATTTTAAAGAAATAAGAACCACATCAACTTTAGGCTGCCTATCTGGAGATCATTTGTATAAACGGCTTCACTCGGTCAGAAAACTGAGGGAGGGGTAGGAGAGGAGGGGAAACAGTGAGGTTTGTTTTTTGTCTACAAGACGGGTACTGAAGTGCAACACCTACTGGACGTCTACTCTGAAAGTTACATATTACCTTTGAGCAAGTCATTTAAAGAATACTGGAAATACTCTTTGAGTTTACATATAAAGTCAAAAATGTATATTCTTATATACAGTGGGTACGGAAAGTATTCAGACCCCTTTACATTTTTCACTCTTTGTTTCATTGCAGCCATTTGCTAAAATCAAAAAAGTTCATTTTATTTCTCATTAATGTACACTCAGCACCCCATCTTGACAGAAAAAAAAAACAGAAATGTAGAAATTTTTGCAAATTTATTAAAAAAGAAAAACTGAAATATCACATGGTCATAAGTATTCAGACCCTTTGCTGTGACACTCATTTAACTCACATGCTGTCCATTTCTTCTGATCCTCCTTGAGATGGTTCTGCTCCTTCATTGGAGTCCAGCTGTGTTTAATTAAACTGATTGGACTTGATTAGGAAAGGCACACACCTGTCTATATAAGACCTTACAGCTCACAATGCATGTCAGAGCAAATGAGAATCATGAGGTTGAAGGAACTGCCCAAGGAGCTCAGAGACAGAATTGTGGCAAGGCACAGATCTGGCCAAGGTTACAGAAGAATTTCTGCAGCACTCAAGGTTCCTAAGAGCACATTGGCCTCCATAATCCTTAAATGGAAGAAGTTTGGGACGACCAGAACTCTTCCTAGACCTGGCCGTCCAGCCAAACTGAGCAATCGTGGGAGAAGAGCCTTGGTGAGAGAGGTAAAGAAGAACCCAAAGATCACTGTGGCTGAGCTCCAGAGATGCAATAGGGAGATGGGAGAAAGTTCCACAAAGTCAACTATCACTGCAGCCCTCCACCTGTCGGGGCTTTATGGCAGAGTGGCCCGACGGAAGCCTCTCCTCAGTGCAAGACATATGAAAGCCTGCATAGAGTTTGCCAAAAAACACATGAAGGATTCCCAGACTATGAGAAAGAAGATTCTCTGGTCTGATGAGACCAAGATTGAACTTTTTGGCTTTAATTCTAAGCGGTATGTGTGGAGAAAACCAGGCACTGCTCATCACCTGCCCAATACAATCCCAACAGTGAAACATGGTGGTGGCAGCATCATGCTATGGGGGTGTTTTTCAGCTGCAGGGACAGGACGACTGGTTGCAATTGAAGGAAAGATGAATGCGGCCAAGTACAGAGATATCCTGGAAGAAAACCTCTTCCAGAGTGCTCAGGACCTCTGACTGGGCCGAAGGTTCACCTTCCAACAAGACAATGACCCTAAGCACACAGCTAAAATAACAAAGGAGTGGCTTCGGAACAACTCTGTGACCATTCTTGACTGGCCCAGCCAGAGCCCTGACCTAAACCCAATTGAGCATCTCTGGAGAGACCTGAAAATGGCTGTCCACCAACGTTCATCATCCAACCTGACAGAACTGGAGAGGATCTGCAAGGAAGAATGGCAGAGGATCCCCAAATCCAGGTGTGAAAAACTTGTTGCATCATTCCCAAGAAGACTCATGGCTGTACTAGCTCAAAAGGGTGCTTCTACTCAATACTGAGCAAAGGGTCTGAATACTTATGACCATGTGATATTTCAGTTTTTCTTTTTTAATAAATTTGCAAAAATTTCTACATTTCTGTTTTTTTTCTGTCAAGATGGGGTGCTGAGTGTACATTAATGAGAAATAAAATGAACTTTTTTGATTTTAGCAAATGGCTGCAATGAAACAGAGTGAAAAATATAAAGGGGTCTGAATACTTTCTGTACCCACTGTATATTTATATTAGTTTCTTATATTCTATTCTAACGTCAATTGTTCTTCTGTAAATAAAGTGATTCATTAGTAAAGCAATGCAAAGGCGACATCATCTTTGTTAAGGACAAGTAGTTACTGATATCTCATACAGTACAATTACTCCACATTTAATTTAGAGCACCAGGTGTTAGGAATAACATGTTTTTTGTGTCTTTCCTGGGACTTCCACTGTGCCCCTGTGTGTTTGTTCTATCACTTCCTGAGCTGACCGACTTCTCTGGCTGTTAACTTGTCAAACAGTGAAAAGATTGGACAGGAGCCTCTCCCAGCTGAGCTCTGACTGACAGCTCACACAATCTCCAGAGGCACAGAAACAGGAGATGAGAAACCAGAGCGAGGAGCTGTCTCAACCTCAAAACCTCGAGTGTAAAAAGAGGTTTTCTATCAACGAGATAAGCAGCCAAGTATTTATAGTAAAGAGCGTCCTCCTGTCGATCTCATCTCATGTGTTAATGAAACAGCCCACTGTCACACACCCTGCTCTCATGTGATAATCCAGGAGCGACTTTAGCTGGATCCTCTCCTCCTCTCACTTTGTTTGGATTCCTCAGAGAGAAAACGTGCCGTGAAATAAAGAGAAACATGCCCATTCAGGTTTCCTCCACTAACAGGCTACTTCAGCGATAATGAATATGTCACATTGGACTAACAGGACTGGCATGGTCGCACTCATTCCCCATCATGAATAAGCAGTCATTAGTGAACTGAGACTCAGATGCTAATTACTTTACATTCACATGTGTGTGTTTGAATAGGAAACCCCAAACGTGATAAGAATGTATGATTTGATTAAAACAAAGTCACTACCCGTTAAATTGGCTTTAACACCTGAATAAAGGATGTATGTGTTGACACTTTGGAAAGTTGGCTGTGACTTAAAATCACTGCAAATGTTGTTTGGTGTAAGGCAAGCAGGGCCACCCACAAAAAAGGCCAAGTGAACGGGCCTCCACAGATGTCATTAAATAATATCACTACACGGTGTCGGATCAGTAGTGTTAGCGTTAGCCTCCTAGCTCACATTTGACTCCTCTGTCTGGCTCTGACTAGCTTTTGGCATTTACTGAAAACCATTTGCCAACAAGTAACTTTTGATGTCAAAAAGTAACCTCCTGCCTCCTTTCTTACTGACTTTCTGCAGGTCCTGGTGTAGCATATACCCAGCCCGACATTACTGGCCTAAAGTTCAATGGGCTTGACACTAAATGTAATGTCACTACAGAAAGGCAATTTACATTTTAAAACAGGCAACAATTAATAAAATGTGTGTCTTTGTTGTGTTAATAACTAATGGTGAGTATTAAGATTTTTTTTAAACTGTCTTACATTAAGTATGACGATGTTTTACATAACCCAAGTGGGCTCCCCATGACTGTATATGCACGCTACCGTTGCAATCTCCATGCACGTAATAAAACTGCTTCAAATGGAGCCTACCATTCTATCCAACAGTATGAGATAAACAGCTGAAATAGTTAGCTATAGGAATGAAGGACAGCTGAAACATTCATCTTAATTCAAACCAATGAAACTATCCCCAAAATTGACTAAGTATATCCACTTTTATATGATGGGCAAACATTAAGATCCTGAGATATGGGAGCAAATGAAGGGGTACATGTGTTCATATATAGAGGACTGCAGGGGTATCCTAAATGTCAGAAACGCTTATCTAGGATACACAGTTCTAAACACACCTCGTTATTATTCTCTACTCGTAGCAGCGCACACACAACCCGTGCTCTGCAGAGTAAACATTAGAAATATTTTCATCTAGCACATCTTACTTTTTGGCGAGGGTCCTCCTCTCTTCTGGGGTATAATCAAGGGATCCTATCGCTCCCTCTCCTTTTGTTGGCATGAATCCGATGATAGCTATTAGAGCAGTTCGAACTGTGGAGGAGAAACAGACAGAAGGAGAGAGGAGGAGAGACACATTTTAAAAAAAACACACAGCGTGTTCTGGGTAAAACAGACAAGGTTAAATTACATGACAGGATGCACATGTCTGCATGTTCAGTTCCAGTGTTACATAATGAAATGATGCTTTGTTTTCAGTGTAAGCCTGGATTTACCCAGGCCTCTCAGAGGACAGTCACCCTGCGTCTGTCCTCACACTTCCTCCAGCTGGCACGAGACACGCTTGACAATATGGTCAGGGTCAGGGGTGTGTTTGTGTTGGGACGGGCCGTGTTTGTCTGAACTTTAGTCCATCTCATATTCTAAATTAAAGCATCTGGAAGCCTAAAAATAAATATCTGATTTATGAAGAAAAGCTGCCTTTATAGTGACGTAACACTGACTACTACAACAAAACATGCACACCATGCTCTGGGTTTGAGATTAAAAGCTCTCTTACATACACAACCATATTGCGTGTTATTCAAAGGAAACACATTCTCCTCCTCTTCAACCAGCTTAAATAAGTCTCAGAGCTCCACAAAACATGTGTGTGAAGTTTCTTGTTCTAAATCCACTCTGATCCTGTATTTGATCATGTCTATAAACCCCTCTATTTCAGCCTTGCTCAGAACAGGCTGTTTCTGTGTCTGTACCTTTAAATATGTAAATGAGCTGTGTCTGACCACGCCCCCTCACTGGAAGGGCTTGGGTGTCTCGGGCTTTCTTGCTCCATGTCCTATTGTTTACAGTGAGAAGGCAGACTCAGAGGACAGAACAACCCTCAAGTGTGCAGCACGGGTTCAAATCTGACCGTCAGCTCCTTTCCCAGATGTCATTCCCCATTCTCTCTCTCTCTCACTCCCTGATTTCTGACTATCCACTGTCCTGTCTTTCTAATAAAAGGAATAAATAGACCAAACACATAAAAATATAGGAAAAAAACAAAAACTAGAGGTGCACACATGAATCGACTCATGAAAGGAACCAGATGTTTTCAGCCTGTTCAGTCAAACACAAGCGGTTTAATGCCACGCACATGGCAACTAACACACACACACACGAGCTAACATGTCAGCAGTGTGAGTCCCTGACAGCAGAGATAAAAAGCCTTGGTGCACAGGAGTATAAACAGAGACTGTTTTCCCAGGACTTCTCCTCCTGTCTGCCCACGGTGGGTCAGCATACAAACTGTGTGCAAATGTCTTTTATCTCCGTCTGTCTCTCTGTTGTGTGTTCGTTTAAATGTTATTTAATGAATGTTCTTGTCACACTCTTGGTTATGATTGGACACTAAAATAATAAAAGCTCAGCTTGTGAGCGTGTTATCAAAAAAGATGGACCTGCCGTGAGACAGATAACTTTGCAGGATATTTCATATACGTATATCCTTCCATTATCTATACCGCTTTTCCCGTTCAGGGTAGCGGGGTCTGGAGCTGATCCCAGCTGTCATTGGGTGAGAGGCGGGGTTACACCCTGGACTGTTCACCAGTCAATCACAGGGCTGACACATGGAGACAACCAGCCACAGTCACACCTACTGAGAATGTAGAGTCACCAATTAACCTAACCGCATGTCTTTGGACTGTGGCAGGAAGCTGGGGTACCCAGAGAAAACTCCAGCATGCACAGGGAGAACATAAAAACTTAACGAGAGAGGCACCTGTCTGACAGGGATTTCTAACCAGGAACCTCCTCGCTTTGAGGCAGCAGTGCTAACCACTGCACCACCTTGCAGCCCCATAGTTATTGTTAACTAGTGGATATGAAACGTGATAAAAAAGTTTACTCTGCAGCCGGCAATACTGTTCACTAAGGCAGCGTGAAAGACTGTGACAGACCAGTAAGAAAATGCAACAAGTCTAACAAACCTGTTCCAGCATGAAATGAATAAGTGATACGACTAAAGCTCTGAAAAGCGCTGTGTCTTATAATGACACGAGCTATGAGACTGACAGCATGTTTCTCTTGTTCAAACTGAGCTGATGAGACCGACAGCGGCTATCAGAGCTCAACACCTGCTCACATTCTGTAGCTGTGCGATGAAACCCATTATATAAATTGGACTTCACTCAGTGTCATTTGGATAGAGTCAAAGCAGGAGCAGAGATTTTACCTGTGAAGGTATGTGTGCACTGACTGATTAGTACAAGAAAGAAAGAAGCACAACGTCCGTCAACACAAAAGTCTGCTCAGTTCCAACTTTCTTACTTTGAGTACTGTGCTGTCTGAAGGAAGATGAATGGATGTGTGTTTGTGCTCTCTATCTGAATGAAGACACACGTCATGGATGTGTTTAAAGCTTTGTGGGCAAAGTTTTGTCTATCCGATTCAAATCAGTCAGATCGAGGATTCAAGCTTCACTGATTACATGGACGCTAAATAAAGTGATGTGTTTATGACGTGCTTGTTCATGCATCAAGCATTTAGTGAGAATAAAACCATTTTGAAATGAGCAGAGCTGTTCTGCCCCAAAGAGCAGAAAAAAGAAGGTTTCACTTTCTGTAAACATAAATACAAGATTCTCTAACTTGTGCGGATGTGATCTCTGTTCTTTGGTATGTCAGGTACTCATTTCTGTCACTGAGCTTTTTACTCCAAAATAAAGAAACTTTTATTTTCTCTGGAGCGAAATTCATTTCAGGCAGAAGTCAAGCCCTGTTATTATTATTATTATTATGTTGTGTTTAATCCTCTGTTATTATTTTCGGTCTGGTTTATGGTGAGCATGCTGGAGTCATCGTGCAGATTGACTCCGCCTGTGTTGTACACAAACATTGTCGCTCCAATCTCCAGATGTTGCTCCTCTGCTCCCACCCTTGATGTGCGCCAGAGGTTTCAATCGCCTTCTCTCTCGTATCTGTGACTTTGAATTTGTATTATTTTATTTGATGTTTTTCTTTCTTCTTCTCTTCCGTATTAAGCTGAACGCTCAGCAGTACATAACACTCCTGTGATCGATAAACACGGGGAGAGCAAAGGTCTGCAGGAGGACCTTCAGACTTGAACAGTTTATTGGAGAGAGGGGCAGACATGCACAGAGGGAATATCTTTACCCCAACCAGAGAGAAATGATCCAATCAAGTGTGTACATGGATATTGATCAGAATAAAAACAGCATACTCTACCCCTCTCGTTGAGAATTACATTTCTTTGTGAATTTGTCTGATCGCATTAGTTGCTTCTGATTGACGTGTTTACATGAAGCATTTTTATTCTGATCAGGTTTATATTCAGATTATTTGTGTTCATGTATTTAAAGAACATTAAAAGGGGAATTCCTGTACCTTTAAAGCTTGGCCCATTTGTTTCCATATTCAGGGTTTAGAGGACTCAGGCACCCTTAAAAATATTTCTCTGAAAACAGAGCTACCTGATAAATCATTATTTTTAAAGGTCACCAGACTCCATTGACAAAAACATTTATCTAACCCTGCAGGACTGATGTCCACCATGACTTTATGAACTTTGTGTAGCACATAATAACGCTGTGGGCTCAGTGGTAGAGTCGGTCATCTCTGTCAACCTGAAGGTCAGGGGTTTTGATCCCCAGCTCCTGCAGCAACATGTCAGATGTGATTCAGCGGCGGTGTATAAATGTGTATGGATGGATTAATTACTTCTGATGGTCTCTTCACATGGCAGTCTCTACCATCAGTGTGTTAATGTGTAGGTGTGACCTGCGGTGTAAAAGCACTTTGAGTAGTCAGAAGAATAGAAAAGTGCTATACAAGCTCAAGTCCATTTAGCATGAATAAATACCAAATCCCGGCAGAGGTAGAACTCCTGTGCTCTTTTGGGTAAAATTAAGGTTTTGTCAAAGTACTCTTTTGGAACAAAGAGCTCAATTAAAACTGTTAAAGCCTCCATCTCTTTATGGATCCTTCTTGTAATGGTGTCAGACACTTTAAATAACAATTTAGGCCCATTAGGGACAAAACAAGAACTTTAAGTGGACATGCTTTGGTTGAAAACTTTTCTGACATCTTCTGTATCTTTTGAAACAGGCAAACAGACTTAAGAAATAAATACATATTCATGAATGGATTTAAACAAACATGAATATGTAAGATGCGTGTAAAGATGTTAATCTTGACATTTTGAGGGAATGTATTAATGACTTGGCCGCACTTTGTTAAGTCTGTAGGTGTAAGCATGTAATCTGAAGCAGCAGCTGGTAACCCTGTGAAAAAAGAAGGTAAAAAAACAAAGTCATGCTGGCGTCACTACTGCTGGCCTGGAGTCTGTGTTAATTTCATGCCAGGCCTCCTGCTGTGTTTCAAAACAAGCCGAGACACAACTCGTCCATTACACTTTAAGAACCCAGCAGGAGGAAGTCAAATCTCTCAGGCGTGGCCCGGCCATGTGACATGCACTCTGTGGGTACGTGAAGTGTTTGAGTAACCTTTGCCTCTGCTATAAGTCCAAACCTTTTCTTTCTTTCTTTTTTAACAGAGAGGAAACCAGATTGGAGAACACTTGGGGAAGGATGCACCGTCTCTCACTGAGCTCCGTCTGATTAAAGCTGCATGCTGTGAGGTAAAGCAGCACAAGGTTGGATCAAAGTAGAGAAATTAAAGATCTCAGTAGAAACGACTCTGGAGGAGATGCAGGGCCGATGCCAATGTTTAAAAAAACAATTTGGCCGATTGCTGATACCAATGTTTGTTATATGACTTCTTTTGGTGTAAACCTCCCACAATGCCACCTCGTTCTGTCATATTCGACAATTAAACAAATCAGAGATTGTTCAACAGGTGACTTCATCTGCCACATTATTGATCGATGTTTGTGTACAGGGTCGATATTGGCTGATAGCGATGTTGAAAACATGGAAATGTGCTCCCAAAATAAACGTCTGGAATTTGTTTCCAATTATAAAGTAAACATGAACAGAAAATAGCAAGCCAGGGGGGTGACAAAAATCAACAGAGGGATAGGCTTATGTTGAGTACATATTGTTTTTGTTTATAATAAATATCCTTTGTTTTGCTTTGGGACTGTTTTCTGACCCAGGACCAGCAGAAACACATTGTGTGTTCTCTTCAGTTGATTTGATGTTCTCGTAACTCAAGTTGCTGCCATGCATTCCATCCACAGAGCACTTTGTTGGATGCAACAGTGGGATTTGTAGTTTGTTCAACAGGTGACTTCATCATGCCACATTATTCACTGATGTCTGTCTACAGGGCCGATATCGAGTCATAGCGATGTTGTACCGATGCATTGGTGCATCCCTGTTCAACAGGTGACATCATCATCTGCCCAATTCAAAAACTCTTCTCTGAACCAGTAGTCAGGCAAACTACATGTCAGCATTGAATTGATTTGGCACAACAAATAAAGATGGGGCAGCTGTGGCTCAGTTGGTAGAGTCAGAATCTTTTAAAGAATATGAAGCTGCCTGTATTGATACAGGAGGTCAGAAGATCTTTACACCTCTAGCTATTAACGATAAAGATTAGATTTGATCAATTTTCAGGCTTTTCGAAAAACCAGAATCAGACTGTGACCTGTTGCTGTGAAAAAATGAAGAAAACACAGAAACTTGGGGAGAGAGAGCTGTGTGTGTACTCACTGCTCCAGGAGGGCTGCCAGGTCTCTGGATGGTGGCCAGAGATGCTCAAACAAATCTTCTTCCCAACTTCGAATCTGCCGTTGGGCTAGCAGGAGAGCAAAAAACAAAGAAGGAAGAAGTGAGCGTGTGGGCGAAGATAATTATATGGAACATTAAGTGTTAAAAAATTGAGACGAGCAGACTTGATATGAAGCTTGAAGCGGCTGAGAGTTTGGAAAATGAAGGCAGCTATTCTGAGCTTTCAAACACAGAATGCAAATGTAAAAAAAAAAAAAAAAGACAAAAAATATCTGCACACAATAATGAAGTATTGAGAGTACTGTCTTTTATCAGCCTGTCATTAGCGAAAGTGTCACACAGCTGTCTAAATATAATAAGACGGTCTGATAAAAGCAGTGAAATCCTGTGTGACAGCGTGCTGATGGCTCGGGCTTTGATCTGACGACTGTCACGTCACAAGCAGTGGAGGGTTCGATGACGGGCCGTCCATTTTTCTACACTCTTTGATCATCTGATTTGACATCTTTCTGTTCTGCTTCAGCCGGAGATCAATCACACCAGTTTGAGACGTGGCCGTGAGCTCGTCGTCTTACTGTGAGGAGGATGATGCTGGGGGGCTTCATGGGGTACTCTGGGGGGAGGACGATCCTGCCGTGGTAAACCCCGCCGTCGAAGTCTGAATCTGGGGGTCCGCGTACGGAGAAGTGCCATTCAAAGAGGTTATCCTGCAGAAAAGAGAAATACATCGAGTTAAATAACAGACATGTTGTTAAGCAGTGACTTCTCCGTTTAATCTGACGAAACAATAACTCAGATATATGAGTCCTGTGGGGTATGAAGCCTTACAGATGGGTCCTGTGATCATTTTTTTTTAAATGGGACCAGGAGACTCGATAGCAGTATTGACTCAAACATGATCCCTAAAGTTGATGGAAAAACAGCCCTAGGTTTACATGTATTTTGTATTTTCAGAGTCTTACAATTAACCAAAAAGGTCTTTATTGTTGCCATTCACTAAATCATTTGGACATTTTGGCCTGCAGGTTGCAAACAAACAAGCACTTTGCCTCACTTAACTGTGGAAGATTGTGCGGAAGTATTTAAAGTTTTATCCCGGTTGGCCAGCAAGAGAAGCTGGCTCAATTTCCAGATCTTGTTTAGTGCAGATAGCTCATTCTTTCATCTTGGCTAACTTAATGTCTCACTGTCTAGTGCACCACCATGTTTGCATTGTGTGGGACAAATACGCAGCTTCACCTAAAGCAGGGGTGTCCAAAGTGCGGCCCGAGGGCCATTTGCGACCCTTGAGGGGATTTTTAGCGGCCCGTGACTTCAAATTAAGAATCTGAAGATTTTGGCCCGAGGCCTTGATTAAGATCGGCACATTTTCTTATTTTTCTCTTTCATGTTAACAAGGGCTGAACAATATTCCTAAAATAGAAAATGTTCATGACAATGTGTGTTGTTGTTTTTTTAAATCTACAGCTTTTACTATTTTCCAATTTTTTTTGTAAACTATGAAAAAGAACGTAAGCAAAGTTTTTGGAAACAAGCGGACTGTTGTTTAACCATTTAATGACCTGAGCTAAATGCAGAAAGCTTTTCCAAAGAAATGAACCACGTTACAGGCTTTATTCTGAGAAAAAAACACAAATAAAGTAGAGCGAAGAAATCAAAATATTTGATTTCCTTTTATTAAATGGTTTCGTTAGCGAGCCTTTTGAGTCTGATCCACAAAGCCTTACTATTTTTTCAACTATATTTTTAAAAACAAAACCTGTGGCCCGCGAGTGATTCTAACACGACAATTTTGGACCATAAGAAAAAAAGTTTGGACACCACTGACCTGAAGGATCATTTTCCTGAAACAGGCCAATAAGGGCGGGGCCATATCATCTGCTTATTTTAATAAAGTGACTTTTTTGTTATTGATCTTTAATTCACTAGTAAATACAGAAAATAAACACAGGAGGAAGAACACAGCCTCTGGGGCAGCCAGTCCTCACTGTGAGCACATCTGACATGCTCCCCCCGACACAAACCCTCTGAGGACGGCAGGACAGAACATCTCTGATCCAGAGAACTAGCAGCGTTGATATTGAGATTATCCCTCCAAAAAAATTTTTTTTTATAAATGGCCAAGCTACAGAATTAAAACAAAGAGGAATAAAAACCAGGAATGGTCTCTTTCTTGTACTGATTTAACCAAAGATGCTCTGAATGGAGAAAGGTCTTGTGTTGATATTAGACTGAGATAATATAAAACATGTATGTATTTGTGTCCGTGGTGGGCTTACTTCCAGGGGCTGTGCGTGGTAGTGCTCTGTGGGGTCCCTCAGCTCAGCAGCCTCCTTCATCAGCCTCTTCACCGCTTCAGAGAAAAACAGACACACAAACACACAGAGGTTAGTGCATGTAAGGTGAAGCCCATCATTACAGCTCACAGAGTGTGTCTGCTGCAGTCCACCATCATCGTCCCTGTAAACTGCAGCAGCTCTACTGGCCGACATCTCGGATGTTTTCGATGCAGAGTCGCTGTTAACAGGACGTTAACAAAGACGGACAGACGAGGAGAGCGCGCGGAGGGACAGGACTCCATGTTCTGTCAGAGAACAAGTCTCACTGGTTCAGACAGCTGGGGTATAAAAAAAAAGGCTGAAACAACAAAGCGACTTCATATGTGCAGTCCAGGGATTCAAATGACCTCGGGTATGTCTATGTTCCTCTACAGTTAAGAAAATCATAAGAAACATCAAGGCATGTATACATTATATCTACATGGCTCGCAGCGTTTTTCCTTTCTTTGGGATACAGCATGTCCTGAAACTAAATTTTAAACCTTCCCTGCACAAATTGTCTTCCACAGGTACAAAAAAAAAAAATGTAAGAGGCTCTACCCCTCCAAGCAGGCAGTCCGGGTTCAAATCCGGCCTGTGGCTCCTTTCCTGCATGTCATTCCTCTCTCTACACATGATTTCTGTCTCTATCCACAGTCCTATCTCTAAAATAAAGGCATTAAACCCCCCCAAAAAAACTATAAAAAACAGAGGCTGTATTATTCTACAACACTTGATATCAAAGTTTTGAAGCTTTAAAGCTCAAAACTGAGCTGAATTAAAGATACTTTTTTTAAAGAAGATTCACAGTTAATAGCAGAAGCTGTATGTTTTTTTGCTGCATAGAAACAGATGACCTTTCTGGAGGCAGAAAAAAAAAGTAGACAAGGATTTTATTTATTTTCTGTATTTGTGTTTTAAGGGTCAATCTGTACTTAAGGCTGTGTTTTCTTAGTTTGTGTGCAGATGTGAAAAGCTCTCAGCAACATCTGTTGGTTTTAACCCGTGTGTCATGACCCGGCCTGCAACAAACTCTGGTCTGATGGGTTAATCTGAACACACACACACACACACACACACACACACACACACACACACACACTCATCAATCAGGGGCCGTCTGTTAGACAAGTCCAGCTGATGATAGTGAGGATGTTTGTAGGGGTTTACTCATCGCCCTGGCAGCAAAGGACACACACACATGCTCCACACGATGATGACCAGGCCGCAGGAGGAGAGTCCACCAGAGGCAAACCCCCGAGGTTAAATATCCCACCATGCCTCAACACAAGGTCATTAGTCAGCAACAGCAGGTGCTGATGTCACAGTATTAACAAAGTGCTCAGAGGAGGCATGCGGCTTTAAAACTACAAGGTCGTTTTTGGAGTTTTTCTCCTTCTACTTGCTGCTCCAGAGCTCAAAGTATCCGCTACAAGCCGCTGCACGAGGAAACACGACGGGCTGAAAATTGGAAAGTAATTGTGAAAAGGAAAGCGGAACTAAGAGGCATTCATGGAGGCAGGAATTGGTTTGGAAACCAATCGAGGGCAGACGGACAGACGGAGAGGGGTGTGGAGCTGGAAATGGAGACTGTGAAATGAAACACAGAGGAAGAGGAGGAAGGGCAGCAGAAGCAGGGATGGGTGGGAGGGCAAATAACAGGGATGAAGGCGAGGAGAGAGGAAGTGCAGGCAGGCTGCATGGGGGGGGGGGGGGGGGGGGGGGATGGTCTGACACCATGCAGCTCTCAGGGCACGTGTTGTGTGTGCTTGTGCCCGAGGACAGACACTCTTCAGTGAGGATGGGAACAAACTACTGTAATCACCACAGCAGACACACACAGAGAACAAGAGAAGAGTGTGTGTGTGTGTGTGTGTGTGTGTGTGTGTGTGTGTGTGTGTGTGTGCGCTTTTAAAGGCTTGACAACTCCTCGTGTTTGCAACAGAGATCGAAAGGTCATGTAGCGATCTAGCAGTCTTACTCAGGCTTAAATTGTTGAAGACAAGAGGGCAGAAGGGAAACTGATATATGCTGGGAGACATTCAGCTTCAGCCTATACAACAAACTCAACAGAACAAACAAAAAAACACCTCACATGTTTTGGCAGGTTTCAGGAGACTATTTCCCAGGATGCAAAAACTCTGAAATGTATTCAGAGTTGTTGTTTTCTTTTAAAGGAAAGGGGCCAAGAGAAAAACTCTCCCCACATTTGACAGCTGATACAGATGTCTGTTTCACAGAGTGATGACTAATACACACAACATGAGCAGAGCTATTTATATATCACAATCTGTGTCTCCAATATATCCAGTTTGATAAACTATGAGCAACACCACTGCTGATATTTTCACACAATCATGAAGAATGGCTACTAATGAACTTATTTAATCTGTGCACACTATACTTGGAAGTCCAGTTGGAAAGCTTCCACTTGTGCTGCCATCAGGATGTGACAGCTGGAAGAGACACAATCATCACATTTTGCACATTCCTCATTTAAACATGGAAAATGTGACACTTTACAGAGAACCACAGGTCTTTGTTCTGTCCTTTGAAATAAAAACATCAATAAACTATTTTTTTTCGTAAGGTAAAGCGGGGTACACACTACTAGATAATCAATGGGTTTATTATTATCTGATTTTCCAAAGATGATCTTGCCAGATGTTCCTGTGGTGTGAGGTGTGTTTAGAGTGATTTTGAACTCCCTGATCTGCTCAGAAGACAGTTGGAGCCACCTCAATATTGAACATGTTTAAGATTTATTTCTGATCGTAAATAAATGTTCAATATGTCATTCAGAAATCCGGTTGTGTCGTACACTCAAATGTCACTGCTGCAGTCAAATCAGATCTACAGAGGTGGAATTGTTTGCCACTATCTCTGGCGGGAAGGGTAGAGACTGTAAAAATTAACGTGCTACCCAGATATTTGTATTTATTTCAATGTCTCCCCATATTTCTCCCTAAGTCCTATTGTAAATCTATTAACGACATTATTCCTTCTTTTATTTGGGCTGGTAAGCGTGCGAGAACGGGTAAAATTTTACTCCAGAGGAGCAGGTCAGTAGGTGGGCTTGGGTTACCTAATTTTATCAGCTACTATTGGCCAGCCAATGTTCACAAAATTATACTTTGGTTTATCTCACCCCAGTGCAGCTGGTGCCGATTAGAGGCTGACTCCTGCTCCTCTTCTCTCCCATCTCTGGTGTGTGGCACCCTTCCCCTCTCTCCCTCTAGCTGCACGTCTAATACTGTGGTAATAGGCACACTTAAAATATGGTCACAAATTAGACGACGCTTTGGGTGGCTCTCCCTCCCTAAAGCGACGCCCATCTGTAATAATCACCTTTTCATACCAGCTAGGATTGACCCACGATTTGCATCTTTGGAGAGGAATGGCCTGCGCTGTCTGGGTGACTTATACGTTAATGATGGTTTTTTTCTGCATTCCATTTAAATGGCTCAGACTTTATTTCGATATTTTCAGTTCCGTGATTTTGCTAGGACCCACTCACCGGCATTTCCTCATGTTCCAAACCCCAGTGGCATTGATTTGGCACTCAAGGCAAGAATCTTACCCAAAGGTCAGGTTTCCTTCCTTTCTGACCTCCTGTTCACAACTGACGAGTCCGCGGTAAAAAAGATCAAGGCTGATTGGGAAAGCGAATTACAAACCAACCTTTCTAAGAATTTCTGGGAAAAGGCGCTTGGGGCTGTTAATTCTTCTAGCTGCGTTAGGCTGTCTCTTACCCAGTTTAGAGTGCTCCACAGACTTCATTACAGCAAATATAAACTCTCCAGAATATTTCCGGATACAATTGATGAAACTTGTGGTAGATGCTCTCAGGCTCCTTGCAACCTGACACACACGTTTTGGTCCTGTTCTAAATTAGTTAATTATTGGCAGTCCTTCTTTAAGTCCATCTCCGACATTTTAGGTATAAACATCAATCCATCCCCACATATAGCTATTTTCGGTAGGTCTCCTGACGATCTTGCCACCTCGACCACTCAGGACAATGTTATTGCGTTTGCCTCTTTAATTGCCCGCAGGAAAATCCTTCTCTTATGGAAATCTTCACAACCTCCCTCCTTCAAAGCATGGCTGCACAATGTCTTATTTCTCCTTAAGTTGGAGAAAATTTAATTCTCTCTTAGAGGGTGCTCTGATAGGTTTTACCCTCACTGGAGACCTCTGCTTCAATATTTTGAGAAACTCTCACCTGATGAGGTATTGTAGTAGTACACCTTCACCTGCTGATACTGATCCTGTCCTCACGTGCCAATCAGGAAGCAAGCTGACAGAAGAAGGAAGCACAACAAGCCTAACCATGGCAACTATCTTATCGTTGTCCAAAGAATTTATATGATATCTTATCGTTATGTAGCTGACGTTTATTCTGCTGTGGCATGCTAACGGATACTGAATGATCAGCAGCAACACTACTCAAAAGATGAATAAAATCAAATAAAAACCTCAGAGTGATAAAAAGAACCTGCTTTGGCATCACAGCATGTACCACTAAAGTTATGAGTTTGATTCTGGCTTCAAGAGTCTTTTCTGTTCCCACCACACAAATAAATGCTTCCACCTTCAACAATGACGATCTGTTGAGTTTTCCTGAAAACGTTAAGCCTCAACAGAAACCCAAAACACCACAAAGCTGTTTCTCCATGTGGCACCGCACAGAGGAGCCAACAAATTAAATAACAGACAGGAGGCTTAACTGTGCAGTGATCTGTGAACAGATGAACAGGCCTCTGCAGCTTCACAGTGCGAGAGCTCCATCCGTCACCAGGAGCTGAAAACGTTTCAGATTCACTAAAAGCTGAGCAGGCTGAAGGCGAGGCGGCCTCGTTGCTGAAAAGACTGACCCACAACTGGAAGCTCACAACACGAGTGTGATCGGCCTGTGGCTCCTCAGGGTGGTGTGTTTACAAAGCTTTCAAATGATATTTGAAACTCATTTAAGACTTCACAATGACTGACTTTAGTTTTTCCCTTCAGGAACAGTTTAGTAAGCTCTTAATTGTACCACAACAACATGCAGTTTTTAAAAGACTGGAAGATATTCAGTTATTAAGGAAATATAAAAATAAACATTGGCCTTTTTTTCATAAATGCCACAAAGAAAGATTTTTAGAAAATCTTAACAGATGTTGAAAATGTGAGAGAGCCCACGTGAAGAAAGACAATAAATAATCACACACACAAACTTATTCACTCAACAAACAAGAATCCTCACTGGAAAAACTGGAAATCTTGTCGTCGGTCCGTTTGTGCAGGCACGATCAGGAAAAAAAAGTCCTGAAGACTGAGAATCAACTGATCGGGCCGTGATCAGTCGTTGTGCCTCAGTGAACACTGCAAAACACACTGGAAATTCGACATGACTTCGAAATTAATCGTAGACCTCAAAAATTGGGTTTAAATCCATCTTAAACGCAAACTATGTAAATTCCACCACTAGGGGGCTCTCATTAAAAAATAATACCGACAATGTATCCAGGTTTATTTTACATGTGTTTTTTTTTTATCACAGCAGCACATACAGCAACAGTACGGCAGCTTTCAGTAGCAGCTCATGCTTGCTTATGTAGTGGTCTTAGACGTATCATCTGGTGTTTCCACGGCAACGATAAACATGTCTTGGCATGTCTGGCTCTGTCATGGTGGCCGCCAAGACATGACACGTCCGGTTACAACTCTAAAATGAAGGATTTCTCTGGTTGATAACTGTTGGAAAAATTTGAGGTAATGTAACAAAAAAATATATCACAAAGGTTTAGTCCATTTTTATTTATTTAGATATTTTAGTGTAAACATCTATATAAATTCTACATATTAAAAATTTAACTTGCACAGTGTACGCCCGACTTAAATGACTGAAAGGTTCAAATAAATTTACTTTCAGAATTTCTCCGTAGATTGAAACAGCTGGTAGTGAAAGAGGCTGAAAAGTTGTTCTTGATCTCAAAGTCCATCACTAACAGTTGTTGTTTGTTTTTGTCCCTTACAGGCTCAGGTTGTTACTCTAAGTGTCTGACAACATTACGGAAAGGATCCCTCAGAGATAGAGCTTTTTGTGTGGAAGTGGAAGATAATTTTTTTATACCAAAAAGATCTCTCTCAAAAGCCACCGAACTCCACTGACAAAAACAGCAGTTTATTGTAAAAAACAGGGACTTGCTGGTCTTCCTCTGCATCAACCTGTGAGGTATTCTGTGTTGGTTTTTATTTACTGTGATAGCCCCACAATAACAATCAAAAATAGTTCAGCTCATTTTTTGTGTAACAAACCACAAACAAACACACCTACAGTATACCTGCAGCGTTCTTCACAGTAGAAGTACAGTGTTGTTTTTGTCAAGAGTTTCTGTCAGCTTCAAAAATTCAAATTAACTGTTTTACCCCTTCCTACTGTATCTCTTTGGGGATTCTTTCTCTCTGTCAGACACTCAGTCCAACAATCTGAGCCTGTTAGTGGTGAAAAAAACACTTTTATTTGCAAAGACGCTTTTGTCCCGAATGATTTCATTCCAGTCATTACGGACTGTTTCATGGTCGCTTTCAGGCAATCTAGTGGAGCAATTCCAAAACTTTCCAAGCCAAGAAATAGCTTTATTTTTGATTATCTTGCTCAAACAGCGGTGTGTGTGCAGTCTTTTCGAAGGGGGTTAAAAGCAAATTAAATTCTGTGAAGGTAGGAAAATAATCTGGGAAGATGTCTGTGTGCAGAAAACCTGGATGTGCCAGGCATATTTAATGTAGTTTGGCACAAACAAAACCAGTATCACCCTTAGAGTGTGCAAGAATCAGAGCCAGCATGTCCTCAAAATATTTCTGAGACCAAAGAATTGTCATGCGACAGAGTAGAGTGGTTTCTTGGAAAAGAAATAATAATCGAGGCGAGTGGAAGAGCGAGGGAGAAAACTTTTGACAGCAATTAAAATAAAAAAAACAGCAGAGGGAGAGGGCTCAGCGGGGAGAAGGTGACGTGAGGAACCTCATAAAGAGAGATTTAACCTTCGACAGGAGCTGCTCAGCCGCACCCTGTCGGGACCGGAGAGGAAAATGTCATTCCACCACTTTGGACCCTGGAGGGAAACTTTGAAAATGCCAATTTATATGCTGGTCTCATATCTGTTGTGCCTTTGCTGTCAATGCAAAACATGGCGGAGAAGGAGACGAGACGTGTTGCAAAGAGAGTGTGAAGAGAAAAACTGTGGATGTATAATAACTCTCTGTGTGTGTCGGTGTGTGTGTGTGTGTGTGTGTGTGTGTGTGTGTGTGTGTGTGTGTGTGTGCGTCCCTGTCTTAGATTATTCTTCGCTTGTTGGGTTCCTAGATGTTTTCCATTTCAATTCCTGAATTTAAATCCTCGCCTGAATTAAAAGATTTCCACGTTAACACCGATGTTTTCTGCTGATTGGAGTTTGTGAACCATGCAGGATCGTTCTACAGATTCCTGATAACAAAAAACGTTTATTTTTTATTTTTTATGAAGGACTGTGGCTGCACGTACACTGCTTGGAGTCTGGAACAAATCAGCATTTAGCACCTATGTGTACATTTTGAAAACACCAAGACTTTTCCCACTTTTGCAAATTGAGGCCCCGTGTCCACCTGGCCTTTTTTCCAAGCAGAAAAGCGCTGACGATGTTCTCGGGTTTGTGTTCTGAAAATAAACGCGCAGCAAGTGTCTCTACCACAGGAGTCTTGACAATAGAAGCTGTATGGCAAACACTGCTGTTGCTTTTTACTGTATGTTTCATATTTAACTTTTATTCTTCACTAAGAGCACCAAGGGGAGGATGCTTGCCCTCCTACTTTTTCTGCAATATGAACTTAATAATAATAATGTTGGCCCTGCAATCACAGCTCCAATCAGACATGGACCAAGCTAATATATGATTGGCTGATTAAAAGAGTGCCAATGATGTCTGAGGACCCCTTCTGAAAAGTTGAACGATTTTCAACTTAAAGCTCACACATTGTGCAAAATACACTTAAATATGTTTTTTGAAAACTACTATGTGTCCCTAGTTTGTCAAACCCTCCAACCATGAGAAAAGTCCATCCTCTCTGTCTTTTGCCTGCTCCACTTTTCAGAAAATGTGTGCTCAAACAGGCTCAATCATGACGTCACAAAGGGCAGTAACCCCTCCCCCAGGTGGGTGACACTCCCACAGCTAGGTGTTTGCTCTGCCCTCTGACTCTAACTTTTCAGAGTAGACAATAAGGCATGGAGCGAGAAAGCCTAAGCAACTCCAGCCCTTCCAGAGCAGGCTAGAAACTCTATGAAACCAAGAAATGTATGAGTCAGCTTCAGGCCTCTATGTAATCCGGTGAAACCTCTTACATAAGCTTTCTTCTTCCAGCACTTAGGAGCAGCCCTCCCCTGAAAACCCTGCAGCGTTCTGCCCCTGGAAGGCTTCAAGAGAGCTGACCAATCAGAAGAAAGTGGGCACATGGAGAGGAGGTGCCTTAAGGAGACAGCAGCTGAAACTAACCTTTCCTGGCAGAGGCTCAAATGAGGGCGTTTACTGACGTCTGTAGAAGATAAATGATAAGGTTTTTCAGCTGCAAAATCATGCAAAGATACTTCACAGGTTTCACAGACTGATCTTTAATCTGGAGAACTCATCATTTTAGCACACTTTCTAGTTTTGTAGACATGAATGGCATTGTGTACGTCATCCATAGTTTTAAATTTACATTTTGTGTGTAATAAAATAAGAAGATTCAGGGTGTATAACATGAGATAGCAATTCTCCAAGGCCATGTATGCAAATAGTGAATTGACTGATTACACCTTCCTCTATGAACTACAACCGTAAAGTGACCAGTTGTGTCTGTCTGTCTGAGCTCTGTATGATCGCTCTCACTGTCTGTTTGCTATGTGGCAATTCATCTAAGCAGCCGGTAGCACGTTTGGTAAAATGAATACATAAATACCTCATTGAAAAAACAAGATTTTTACAAGATAGCAAAACCAAGAGGACACACCATTTCTCCAACACTGTATGAGTAGAGATACGTTTACATGTATTTATGAGCTCAAAGAGAAACTATCATTTTGGGGTCTTAAAAAGTACAAAGAGTTTTAGAATTTGTTCAGTCTAGCTTCAGCTGAACCTATCAGCAGATTAGACCACAAAATGTTAACTGGAGAATCTGGTGTACAAGACACACTTTTAAGACCTTATTTCCATTTAAAATGTGTATCTACATCTTATTTACCGGTGCGACGTAAACCAATATAAAATGTTCAAAAGTTCAGCCTCCACTATCACGAACTGCACACAATGTGACACGATTGAAAAGTGGCTGACGCACTTGTATTCATTGCGATCAGCTGCATGCTGGGATACACAACACGGAGCAGGCAGTGCACACTTTGAACAGCTTTTTCCCTCATGAAGTTATTATCATGTATTTAGCAAAAGCAGTGGTAAAAAGTCAATTTAAAGCTTGTCTGGTTTGAATGAATAGACTCCTCTATTAATAACAAGTGACCAGAGGAGGTGAGCAGAGAGACTGTAGACAAATATGTTTCTGTGAGTCTGAACGTAACAACTATCAACGTTAGCGTAGGCTGAGAGCTAAACTAGCACACAGTTAGCTAGCAGGATAACAAACTCCACATGGTTAAAACAGATGGTACTAAAGAGCTAAAGCAGCATATTGTGGACGTTGGTGAACACAATGGAAATCATCATGCAGGAAGACAGATTAACACTTTTGTCCCTCTGGGGGCCCTTTAAAAAACAGACTACATCATAAGCTGCGTTCGGCAGAGCAAGCCTAAATGCTCAGTTCAGATTTTTTACTCAGGTGTGTTTTTTTTTTTGTTTGGTTGTTGCTTTGAAATGTGGCTTGTATCACACTCCTTTTGGAATCCACATATTAAAGTAGAGCAAATCTAATTTGAAAAATTCAGATTCCATGTGACTTGTGCTGTTCACACTGTCATAAAATTAAAAAAACAGATTTAGGTCAGTTAAGTCTGCAGTGTGAACACAGTCCTGCTGAGGCTCAGTGGTAGAGTCGGATAGTTGGGGGTTCGAACCCCAGCTCCTGCAGCCACATGTCAATGTGTGTTTCTTGGGCAAGACACTTAACCCAAGCTCCTGCTGCTTCGTGAGCGGTGTATGAATGTGTGTGAACAGGATTAGATTCTGATGGCCACTTCACACAGCAGCCTCTACCATCAGTGTGTGAATGTGTAGGAGTGACCTGCGGTGTAAGAAAGCTTTGAGAGGTCAGAAGACTAGAAGACCGCTCAGGTCGTCTGGGACAGGTCTGCTCTCTGTCCCCAGAGTCAGAACCAAACACCAAGAAGCAGCGTTCAGTTTCTATGCTCCTTATATCTGGAACAAACTCCCAGAAGACTGCAGGTCTGCTGAAACTCTCACCTCTTTTAAATCGAGGTCGAAGACACACCTGTTTACAGCTGCCTTTCATTAAACAATTTTAGTAAGATTTGACATTTTAACTTCAATTTTAAAATTGTAACTTTTAACTCTTTTTATATTTTTACTTTATTTCAATTAATTTCATTTGAATTATTTTTATTTGAACATATGTTCAGATTTAATAATTCCAGTGATTTATTTTTAATGTTCTATTTTAATCTTTCTTTTCTTTCCTCTGTCATGATGCTTTTGATGTCTTGTGTGAAGCACTTTGAATTGCCTTGTTGTTGAAATGTGCTATATAAATAAATTTGCCTTACCTAGAAAAGAGATACACAAACTGTAGTCCATTTACAGCCTTATTGTGGGATGTATTCTGATTATATGGTAACAACAGGGCCCAGGTTTTAAAAACATCAGAATTTCCCTTAAAAGCTTCCACAGCAGTTTATCTTTTTCCTCTAAATAGCAGCGGCGCCGGCATGCAGTGAGCATAATAACCCGAAAACTCTCAGAATTCAAGGAAATTAGCAGCAGCTGAATGACTTCACCACCAATAGTTGTCATTATATCTTAGAAAATTAGTTTCCAGCTAAAGCTTCCATTTCCCACATGTTGTTAGCACCTTGTTAATTATATTATGAGATAGCGTCTCTTGGAATGTGTTTTCCTGTAATAAAAATGTTAAATCTAGAAGCTTTCTCACTACGTTCCTGTTACACTCAGCTTGTGTGGGCAGCCTGGAACATACAGTACAGCGGATGGCTCAGGGTTACTGTCTGTCTGTACGTGTACTGTACACAGCAAGTACAACTTCAGGCTATGGTACATGCCTGTTGCTAACAGCGGCACCAAGCCTGATGTGTGGCTTAAGTTGTCCTGACAGCATGGGGAGTAGATGTCTCCTCCACAATTACCCAGCAGGCTTTGGTACATGCTGGAAGAACTGGGAAACAGCCGCACATGACACCCCCAAAGACCAATGCCAGAAACCTTGGTGTCACAGATGCCGACCTCAGCTTTCATTGCCATAATAATAATAATGTACCCAGCGATCTTTCGCTCAGATCAAAAACATCTAAAGAATCAGGGCCTTTCAATCTTTCTATCACACTCAGGTGCTGAAAAACTAGTTCACACTCATGTAATTTAGACCAGTGGTTCTCAACTGGTGGGTTGGGACCCAGAGGTGGGTCACGGAGCCTTTTTCAGTGGGTCGTGCATGTCTGCCTGGAAAAAAAGTCTGTGAAGCACTTTTTTAAACATGTTTCTTTAGTTCAGTTCAAACTGCACAAGTTTTACAGCGATACAAATCTGATTGGTCGAAATATCAGAAATCTGGATTTTGGATCTGGATCTGGACCACTGGTTTAGAGTACTAGACTATTGCAATAATCTCTTTTCTGGACTCCCACATAAATCCATAAAACAATTGCAGCTTATAGAGAATGCTGCTGCACAGATTTTAACCAGGACCAAGAAATCCCAACACATCACCTCTGTTCTTAAATCCTTACACTTGGCTTTCTATGCACGCCAACATTTTAAATCCTTTTCTGTTTATAAAGCGCTGAGTGTCAGGAGGACTTGAAACTTGTGGATCTCATTTAGCTTGAAAGTATTTGGCTCGATCTTAAATGACAAAAAGCAATAGACCACTGGAGAGTGCCGGTGTTTATAATTATTATATGTGTTCACAAACCTGCACTTTATTTGTGAACCAATCCACACATTTTTATTTTTTTGTTGTTCTTGGTCTTCACTAGGGATGTTCCCAGTCGACTAATTTCCTAGTCTATTTGACAGAATTTAAACTCTGTTTAACTGACTAGTCTAAAGGTAAGACAACTCTTAGAAAAATGTGAAAATTGGGAACAATTTGTTCAGAATTGTCTCTTCTAAAATGTATTAAACTAGGAAAGAAACTTGTTGAGAATAAAAGATCATACATTGCGGAGCTAGCACCGCCAACCTCCGGTCCTCCCTGCAGCGTATCATCCAAATGCCTGTGCTAGATGTAATTTACACATGCTCCGTTTGATATCCCAGTTTAACTTACCACAACTACAACTTACTCTCCATTTTTTAGATTAAAATACTGACAAAACCACGTTGCTCCTACGATATATACTATCCATTCACTTAACTTGTTTACATCCTGGTAGTAGAGCAGGGAGAGCGGGCTCATTAACAGGACCTACAGCCCCAGTGTTGGACGGCTGTGTTGAATTTGAAAAAGTGTTAACAATTTGTTTAACCCACTAGTAATTCTGGTGTCCACAAGTGAGGGTGATGACATTTAACTGTTTAGTCCACTTAACGAGCACAACCATAGTCCTGACTCGGTCTCAATCCTTCAATGTCTTGGTCTCGGTCTTGACTACATTTCTTAGACCAATGAAAGTACAGCCGCTAACAGGGCCGACACACAGCCAGCAGCAGATCTAGACCAGAGAGTCTTACCCCATCCAGCTGATTTATACATGCGAGCAAAGTAAATGTTCATCATCGTCTCCAAATATGAGGTGAGCTTCCGTTAGCGCTGAACTTAAAACAGCATGTAGAAATGATGGACACTTTTCACTTCCAGGTTGTGAGGACATATCACAGCTGTGACTGCAACACTTGGACTACTGGAAACAAGTTGAATCAATACTTCACCACAGGTTTCTGTACTTGAGTAAAAGCCTTCTTTCTCTCTATCCTCTGAGTATTTCTCCCATCTCTTGAACAAAAATTCTATTTCTTCTTTTGTCTAACATTCACTCGAGGTTCCAGTCCCATAAAATCCAGGTGCCGTGGGTTAGATAGAAGGGAAGGCGACACTTTCAGGTGGGCCGGGAGTGTCAAAGAGATTGAGAGAGCTGTATCCAAAAGCAATTAGGTTAAAAACATCCTCTCTGTCTTCTTGGCCACCACTTAGTCATGATATTGGACTCGGGGGATCCATCAGTGCCCGGCAGAGTGGAATCAAATGCGCTCAGATGTGTGATCGGGCTATCAGGGTTGGACAGGCACTTCAGGATGAGAGATGAGCCCCTCAGTACCTCATCCCCCAGTGTCTTCTGGGATCACTTCCAGATTTGATGGCAGGGCCCGTGGCAGCTCACATTCAGCCTGGGTCTCCTCGGGTCATGGAAAAGATATACTGGGATATCGAGTGGGAGGGTGTGGGTGACTGTATGCATGCTACCGGTACGATCTCCTTGCATTTAATTAACAGCTGCATTACATTTTCTGTTCTCCAGTATGTTGTCTCTTTAGTGAATTTTGTGAATCTGTCGAACTAGACATAACATTGATATCTGCGTCATCCTTTTCACGTCATGTCTTGCCCATTGAGACCACCCCCCACATCCAGACCACGAGGATTTCAGGGTCAGTCCTCCTGAAAGTTTCAGGAGTGCTTGTATGAAAACAGCTTTACCTACATTGGTAAATGAGGCTGGCTGGATGATGTTGCAGTTTTCAGAGGGAATGATTTTGCCCCTGTTTTGTGTGTGTGTGTGTGTGTGTGTGTGTGTGTTAGAAAGTTTGTTTTTCCATACATCTGTACTTTATAACAGCTAAATGAATCAAATGTGGGCACTGCGGAGTTCTTGTGGCCTGATGAATTGGTTGGTTTCATTCTCATATTTAGTGAATAAAACTCTGCAGCTCTGATTGAATAATCCACCAGTCAGACACTTTTCTTTGTAGTTCTTTAATGTTCGAGACTTAGAGCAGCGTCCAGCTTTGAAGACAGAGTGTTCAGATGGATTGGCCTTTTGGTAGCTCCTGCATATCTAATGAAGCTGGCTCTAACTGTCTGATAGAGGGTGAGAGACAGACTTTATGAACACCTTTTACAGGTCTGGATTTACTTGCAGGCAATTATGAATCAATAAGTTGAACAAAAGAAGATAAACTGTTGATATTTTGGGGGGACGGGGGAGTGCAAGCCATAGTTTTTTTTACATGGATGTACATAAGTAGTTACATCTACAAGCCCAAGAATAGATTTTCTATTTTAACGTAAGCTATCAGGAAGTCTGCAGACAAACACAGAAGGCAACAGATCAGCAGCATAAACCAAAACTTCCAGCAGATGTGTGCATTTCATGTGCGACACCCACAGGCTGCGTTCTCATAGCACAGCACAGAACAGCTGGAGTGCCAAGACAAAGGAGCTCCAGTGGTAATTACAGTATCATGTGCGACAGCGCAGGATAATACGATGTATGTGGTATAAAACCTTCATAAACACAACAATAACACAGCCATTGTTCTCCACTGTCAACAAAAACTTTTTTTTTTTTTTTTTTTTTTTATAAACTGGATGTTTTCATGTTGATTTGGTGTCTGACTTCCTGTCCCACTCGCTCTGCTCTGTCTGTGGTAAATTGATGCACTGTGCTCCAGCATCCACCAAAAATAGAAGCCTTGTGAATCTGCTGCAGAAGACTCCGGACTGTCAGAGCTGAGAGGCAGCGCAGCGGGGCACACACAATGAATAGAGTAAAAACCAGCTGCTTTGACAGAGCGGAGACCGACCGAACACGCATCTGGTGGATTTTAGCAGCAAAGAGTAAGGTGCCAAAGACAATTCACATAGCTGGATATCAAACATATGGCAGAGAATATCTATGGTAGACAGTATCCAGATTGTTTTAAAAAATACTCGAGAATTGAAGTAAAGATTAACATAGGCCAATGAATCATTTTTAAAAAGCTGCCACAATTATGTGTTTCTTGTCAGGAGGGAAATAACAGGACGGATTATTAAGACACTTAATGTTCCAGTTGAGCTTAATCTAGTCATCTGCAAAAAAGTGAACTGCAGCATGTGATGTCTTTTTACAGAGCTTATTTTCATTTACAATAAAGAGCAGTGGTCTCATATTCAATGAGTCATTTCATTCATTTTCAAGCAGTATTGTTGCGTTATGCTTGGATTTGCTGCATTTCTTCAAGCAACATCACTTTAACCATCCTTTGACAGTTTCTGTAATGTTGGTCTTTTCTGTGCAACTATGCAACATTAGCTACATGTTACTCATCCCAGCTGAGGCTCTCTGAGAACAGAAAGCTGTATGTTGTACAGAGAAAGAAAAGCCCTCGAGGCAAATCTCTAACTCATGCTAAAGGGATATGTAAATAAAACTGATTGGACTCGACTATTTAGAGGTTTGTGATGTGTTTTCTGCTTTATGTCCACTACTACATTATATGCTAAAGGTTTATTTAGGGAAACAAACAGTGAGTCACGTTTCTTGTTAATGATCACATGGATGACCAGTTAAATCTCTGATGCCATGACATACTGTATGATGCTTCATATCTGGATAGGGTTGCAAAAAAAAAAATCTTCCAAACCGCAGCACAGACAGTTTTTAAAACACAAACATTTTCAAGGTGATTACACAGATTAAGTATCAATAGTTTAGTATGTGAACAAATGTGAAATACAGTCCCATTTTCCACTTCATTTATTGAGAGACTGCACTTATATTATGGCAAGAATATTGTTTTTGTAATGTCGGCATTTTTGTGCGGGAAAACTCTCTCAGGTTGAGCATTGGATTCTTAAGTTAAATCGGATGTTTTATATGCTGTTTTTTTTTTTTGTGGGGTCAGAAGGACATTTTCTCGCCCAATTCTGATAAATTGATCCATAAGTCAAAAATTCCTGATTCGTGATCTGGTATTTTAAAGGTGGTAAAAGTGACATATTGTTGCTTTTCTTGATCAACTCTAAACACTTATTTTAGAATATGTTAACAAGAAACAAATCAGTTTTATTCTTTAAGCTCTTTCAGTGGAAGCATAGATTTTTCTTTAGTGTTCCAAACTTCTTCATATGACTAGAGAGTTACTGAACCAGCCAGTCGCACAAACGTCAACTCTCTCCTTGTGGGAAACGCTGTCACCACCTTTGCTTTCAGCCTCACTACTTGTATGACACACTGCTTCCTGCACTATCGGCACACATAGATTGTAAAAAGAGGAGCGAGGAGATGATGGGGAAACAGATCCCAGCAGCATCCTCTGCACACGGTGGTCCCTGCAGTGCCTGATGCACAGCCACAGGCGCTCCCCTGCTCCACATCCCCTCCTGCTGCTGCTGTTTCACTTCCTGTGCCCATTTTTAGGCTCTTCCCTCCGGTGACAGTGAGCAGAGATGACAAGGAAAAGCCCTTTCCCACACGAGTCCCTCTGGCGTCTGTTGGGTGAGCAGAGGTCCGGTCACTGGCTCAAGGCGGGACGCTGATAATCCTCGTATGCAAAATCATCTTATGTAACACATATTTGGTGTGTTGGCCACTGGGAATGATTCATAGTGCGTCCAGAGGGGAGAAACATGGCTCTGTTGCGTAACCACAAGCCGACACTAAAGATGTGAAGGAGCGCGCGCAGAGGAGAGAAAAGACTTCTTCAAAGTCTGAGTCTCTCATTTGCTGCTGTTTCCACAACATCCAGCTGAGAGGTAAATCCAGGACGACGGAGATAATCCATCAATTTAACAACAGTTAGAGAATATTCATCTGAAACTATTTTACCCATTGATAGTTTTCTAACAGAAACATTCAATATACCTAAAATGAAGTATCAAGTAAGGACGAGTATACCGCAAACAAACGGCAGCAAAACTGTTTTCACAGATTATAGCGGGACAATGACAAACACCATTGTGTTGTTTGCAGGGAGAGTTAGTTAGTTAGGCAGTCAAAGTTAGCAGTCATCCATCTTTATAACCACAGCAGTATCGGAGTGCTACTCGCTCTGGTTCACAAACCAATTGTAGTTTTCTGAATAGACGTAAATTGCAGAAATCTCAAACATCTGCTCGTTCAAGCTTCATGGGTTTGAGTATTTTCTTTTTTCCTTTTATTCTGCATTCATAACAGTGTCTGAAGAATGATTTGAATGGCCAACAGGGCACCTGCACCCTGAACATGTTCTCAGGTGTGCACAGTTGCAGGAACATACCACCAAAAAGAAATCAGAAGTCTGTGGCACACTGAAAATAACATTATTTCATTTTATTGTGAGCAACAACACATTTCGCCTGTAGCTTCCTCAGGTTCACCCAGCACTGAAGATCAGACAAAAGAAGAAATAGCTTTTGACTCTGGGAACATTTTGATGAGCATTTTTGATAACCAGAATAATTGTTAGTTTTATATTTTCTGACTCAGCTGCTTGATTTATGAAAACGTTGGGATATGATGAGGAACAGTAAGCAAAGATGGATACACAAGACCAGCTGCAGCCATTCAAACCTAAAATACTGCGTACACACCACTGTGGATGTAATTCAGAGACAAACACAGAGAATTAAAAGGCCAGCCAGGAGTCAAAGCAGAAACAGCTGCAAACTCAAGGTTTCATTCAAGGGCGCAGCATCAGTTCATTTAGGGAATCAAATATTCATATTAAACTCCAGTCCAGTTACTCTCGCTGTGATTCTCTTTGAACCTCAAGGATGATACAACTTCAAACTACATGTGCAGCTTGTTTTACCTGCAGACTAAACGAAGGTTGAGAAACGTTCCTTCACACTATAATGTGACAAGAGGTTTTTAATCTGCACAAGAAGCAGCAGGAGCAACTTGGGGTTAAGTGTCTTGCCCAAGGACACATCGGAACAAAGGAAAATGTCTTCCAAACGTGAGTTGGCTGCCAGCGTTCACTTAAAAGAGCCAGCACAAAGAACTGGCTCGTTCTTGCCCGACACATCACTAGTGCAAATAATGGTCAGTTTATGTCTGCCAATGGAATCATGCAATCACAGACAGTGCTTTCTCTTTCACTTCAGCAGCTTTGCTTAAAAATAAGACTGGAGAGCTGACGTCTCATAAACCTTTCAATACGATCGATCAGTGAAATAAAGGAGCTTGTATCGACATCGAAGATCACTCTGTTACTGCTGAAAATTACAAATCTAAAGACACACAAACAAGCCATGAGCGCACAGAGTTAAAGACAGAACTTACAGAATTTACTCATTAGTGTTCTATAGTTTGCTTCATGTGATGTGATTTTTGTTTGTCTTTACATAATCAGTCTTACCGTCCATCTGTGTGTGCTGTTTGTCTGTGTGTGCTGAAAATGACAGGAGCTGCTAAACTGTTTTTATAGCAATGACAATAAAGATATATTCTATTCTAACCCGATAACTGATAGATTAATATTGAGGACTGATTCAAAGTAAGAGTTGACTTTTCTCATGTTTCTGGGTCACCAGTGTTTTTAGTTTCTGATACCTGCTTTGTTGCTACGGTAACCCATGCAGGTAGGCAGGAAAATAACCGTCCTGTCTTCAAAATCTGATTTGAGAAACAAATGGTCTACAGACTGAACGCAGCCTGAGACTTCAGCACACTTGAGATTTCATTCAAGCCTCTGCAGTCTGAACTACTGAGCAGTTCAATAGAGCTGAAACAATGAGCAGAGTAAGATCAAAATAAATCAACCTGAATCTTTTTACATTTTATTAAAAAAATACATTTTCAGCAAATCAGATTGACAAAATGATTTGGAATTTATTTTCTTTTTTTCTTGTGCGATATTATATTGACTAGTTTAGAGTTTATAACACAACAAGCTGTTCAAAGATTCATCTTGAGGGTTTATTGAAGTTTCCATTTTTGATCATTATTTGGATGTAGTATTGACCAAAGATTAATCATAAAAATAATTGGCTGATTGGTTATTATAAACACTTTTTCATTAGATACAGCCTCCAAAATGTCCCTTTGTCTCTTGTGTTTATAATTAAGGTTGTCAAATCAAACAATATTGATAGTCCTGCGATAGCACAGCAATTAAAATACAAGTCAGAGGCACCTCATTTTGGATTATTTAATTTCTTGTTTTAAGTCACAAAATAAAATACTGGCAAACTCCTGAACACTGTCTAAAAAATGCAAACATGGTGACAACTTTTCAGTACAGTGCTCTCTCTCTCTCTTGTGGTTAAAACATGACTAAAGATCTGAAGTTATTCATTAAGCGTTGATCATTCAAATTTCTACAATCTTAAATGTATTTGTTTCTTACAGAGTCTTTTATTGCCCATGGTGTACAGTCAGAGAGAGAGAGCTGTTCATGTGATTTAACATCTTCATTAAAAGGGAAACTCCAGTAAGACGAGCTCCAGTCATTCGGACTCTCTGAATAGTAAAACTGAAACTGTTCCAACTCGACGACTCTGAACAAACAAATCATGTTTGCCTTCGGGCACTGAACACCTGCATGTGTGTGTGTGTGTGTGTGTGTGTGTGTGTGTGTGTGTGTGTGTGTGTGTGTGTGTGTGTGTGTGTGTGTGTGTGTGTGTGTGTGTGTGTGTGTGTGTGTGTGTGTTGTCGAGAAAGGGTTGAGAGCAAACACTGAGCTCACACGATTCTCTTGCAGGAACTTTGTGGTACGTGGCATGAACTCAGAGCGTCATTATGTTTTCACTTCCTTCAGTGAAGATCCTGCTGTCAGCTGATGTAAACTCTGAGTTACCTTCTAAAGCACATCATCATCTAATTCCTCATATCGTGCAGGTCTATTATAGATTGTGGTTCTGCAACAGCACTGTAACAAAGTTCTGCCATCATTACACCTCTGTACACTTTGCATCCATAAAAGGTGAAAGATCAGTGTCCCAGTTTGAATTCACATTGCATTACGGAGTTACAGAATGACGAGAGGAGCGGGAGAAGCATCGTCTGTGAGCACACGGCAGGAGCGACCCACTGAAAATTGCTGACATTTTTGAGTCCCGACCCACCAGTTGAGAACCACTGATCTAACATCTGATCTAAGTACAGAAGCTTTGGGGGAGGAAAACAGACCTGGCTGCCGTGAGAAAGAGAGCGAATATCTTAAAATTCACATGTCAAAGTATTTGTGCAATTTGAAGTTTGCCTGCAATTTTTGGTGATTAAAACCAAGGAATTGCCTAAATCTGGGTGCCTATAGGTCTTCTGCTTTTGTTGCTGTGGTATCCAATCATTTGATTTAAACTATTATCTAGGGCTGGGAAATACAGACAAAAAGTCCTACCATAATACTTTTTTAGCCAAATGGCAACACACACATCTCCTTTTTTTCTGTACAGAAATAATAAGCACAAAGTCAGTCCTAATTTAAATCCAAATGGACCAAATGTCTCACAGACACTTTCATTAAAAGCCAGCTTCACGACGTCAAGTACATGAAAAATGACAAATAAACTACCCGTGTGAAATAAAAAGTTTGATTGTTAAATAATAAAATACACAGAGGTGTGCATTGCTATGCTGTGTGTTTCTGAGTTTTGCTCAGAGAGGGAGAGAGGCAGTTCAGGGTGAAGGACAGACAGGGGGGGAAATAGGTGAACTGGCGACTCAATGGAAGAATATTGTTATTTTAACTACATCTACAAACATTTTTATCTCATACCTATATCTTCGTTTGATAGTATATTGATATATTTACTTGACATATTGCCCAGTCCTACTAGTACGATCACAAAGTTTACAAAGCTGGTATCACGACGACCCTATAATGTGTATCACCAAATATAATCACAGATCCTGGTCTCCGTACAAAACCATCACCTGTGCTGTTTGAAACTACAAAACTAGAGTTCATTCATGTAAGAGACAGCTGCTTCAAACTCACACGTGTCCTAAAAACAGAACCTGGCACCAGGAAGAGATCTAGGTCTCTACAAGTATTATAAAGACAGATGTATGTCCTTTATACTACAGCATGTAGAAACAAAGCATGTCCACATGGAGTCAAACAGCGAACACATTAACACAGAGGACATCAGCTCAGTGCATGTTGTGAAAGTAGCAGCTTGATAGAGTTAGTTCATAAAGATGTTAATAAGATGTAAACATTAAAGTGGGAGATTGAGCTGTCATATTAAAGACACACGTAACACCACAGATAAACACATTAACAGAGGTCTTACCCGGACTCTTCAGGTTGTATTTACTCTCCATCCTGACACAGGTTGAGAGCTCTGTTTGAAGATAAAGTGCTGATTGGTTTCACTGCTAACTCGTTAGCTAGCCCCCAGCTAGCTTTACACCTACTTAACGCTAGCTACACTTAGCAGCCCGGCTAGCTCGCTTCGGTGTTCAATTATGGAGCAAAACAGCAGAATATGTGAGCCGCTCACTCCTCCAAGTGTTTCCGTGCGTAGATATGTCAAAGAAATACTGAAATCCACCCGTCACGAGAATATAAAAGAGCTGATTCTCAAGTTATCTTCTGTTTCTCGTCTGAAACTGTTGGTTAAATGCTATCAGCGTGACGTCATTCGCTGAAACGTAAACAGGAAGTGAGTGACTACTGGCTGCGTTCTTTTTCTGGGGCGGAATGGCGTAGCGCATGCGCAGTAGTTCACGACTTTTTTTTTAAATTTAGTTTAGCAAGAAACTTAAATGATATTTTCACCGCAAAAAAATATTATTTGGTCAATTTTGAATGAATACATTTTTCACACACACACACACACACACACACTGACTACCTGCACCACAGAACCCCCTCCCCTGGACCCAGAGCCCCTCACCCCCTCCCTCCTTTACACACTGACTCTCAACACAAGTGCAATTTTGCATCAGTAAGCTCTGCACTTCACATTTTTAAACTTTAAACTGTGTATTTTATTGTATTAAATAACGGTACTGTTTATGAACATTTGTTTATTCTGTATATTGGTGGGTATTTTGAATATTTTTGTGTTCAGTATTTGTATATTTTGGGTTTAGGGGCTGAAAAACCAGCAATGTTATCCTGAGATAACGGCATAAATAAGTCAAGATCCCAAGAAAACAACTAAGATTTACTTGTTTTCATGGGTAAACATGGGTTTGTATGGTACATGTATGGATGTATGTTTTCAAACTAAACTGCTGTCAGCTGAAGAGGGAGAAAATGAGATGACTGATCTATTGTGTAGATGTTCTCGCCGTGTTCTGCTGACCCCTCTCTCCAATCCCATCAGTGTTAAACCACCTCACTATCATGTCTTCCTCTACCCGCGATTAAATGCTCAAAAGGTAAAGCTTAACAATAAGATGTGGCAAACTGTCTGACTATCTGTGTGTCTGACTGTCTTCTTCTGCACCAGAATGTGAGCGCAAAGTTATTTAAGGGTTGAATTGTCAGGAGCGTGTCAGTTTCAGGGATGAAGCAATACACAGAAATCTGGGACTGCTTAAAGAAAGTTATTGTAGAGAGATTTCATACTGATCATGCCGATGCTTTAAAGCTTTATGGAGGTTCATGGGGTTTACTTTGATCTGAAACTTTGACCTGAGCGAGCTCTCAGTGTTTCAACGACCTGAAAAAAAACCAAATGTTTCAACCAAGAGGCGATTCTACAGGATCACACCAGGAGGGGAAACTTAAAGTTGTATCTTTTGGCATAAAAACGAGAAACAAATCAGAGATTTTTTACAATGAGCCTGTCAAATTTAAGCAGACATTTTTGCTCTTGTTGTTTTCCACTAAATCTTTATTGAAGTCTATACACAAGCTAAACTTTATTTGGCCAATATTTCAAATGTACAGTGACCTGAAGGTGAACTGCAAAAACACTTCACTGAACGCAAATACATTTCCACTTAACACGATAACTTTCCACTAAACCAAATCAGTTTCCACTAAACACAATGACTTAACACTAAACACATTGGGTAGCATGTAGCTGTTGTTGCATTGCATTCAATATTTTATGTTTTAAGAAGTGTTTTCTTGTCACAAAACATTTTTGCATTTCCCAAAATGTTTTTGTGGTTCAAGCATATTTGGTTTACATTGTTTGAAACATATTTTTTTGTTTCATGAAATGTTGACCTTCAGAGCCACCATAGAGATGCCTTGTATTTTGCTGGTCTTTAGAATAACAAACATGAGTAAAATAAACACATAATTTCTATGTACCATATTCCTAGCACTGACTCTCCCTAAAAAAAATACAATAAATCTTTATGGTTGTGTGACAATTCGAACAATACTGTAAATCAAAAACGATGTATAAATCTATTTTATTGGCAACACGTACTTGTGCACCTTACCGTAGGTCATTTTGATGATGGTGATAATGATGATGATGATGATGATGATGATGCTGTTGATGATGATGATGGTGGAGATAATGGTGATGCTGTTGATGGTGATGATGGTGATAATGATGATGGTGGAGATAATGGTGATGCTGGTGATGATGATGATGATGGTGATGATGGTGATGCTGATGGTGATGGTCATTGAGATGATGATGATGGTGATGATGGTGATGATGGTGATGCTGATGGTCATAAAGATGATGATGATCCTGGTGATGCTGATGATGATTATCGTCATGTGGTGATGATGATGATGATGATGATGATGATCATGGTGATGATGATGATGATGATAATGGTGATGCTGGTGATGATGATGATGGTGATGATGATGGTCATTGAGATGATGATGATGATGGTCATGAAGATGATGATGGTGATGATGATGGTCATAGAGATGATGATGATGATGGTGATGATGATGATGATGATGATGGTGATGATGATGAA